>NC_143164.1:400000-700000 GCF_047325235.1 Durio zibethinus | reverse complement strand
AAGAGTCTTAATGATTTGAAACAACTAATTGTTCAAATAGTCATAACTATTTGAACTTATTTGATAAACAATTTTTTTTTTAAATCTTTTACTTATTATGTGTCTAAATATTAATAAATTTATGTAATTTTATTTGAAATAAGCTTTTATGAATAGAAAATTTTGTTTTATGACAAAACAAAAGGTTATAGCGATTTAAAATAGATAATTATTCAAATAGTCATAATTATTTGTACTTGTTCAATAAATAGATTCATTTTTTAAATTTCTTACTTATTGATTTTTAGAATATTAATAAAATAGAATTATGTTATTCAAATAAGCTTATACGAATAGAAACAATTATTTTGTGATAAAACAAAAGGTCATAATGATTTGAAATAGATAATTGTTCAAATAGTCATAACTATTTACATTAGTCAGGCCAATAGTTTCATTCTTTAAATTTGTTACTTATTAGTTTTCAAAATATTAATAAATTAGCATTACTTTATTCCAAATATGACTATATGAACAGAATAATTGTTTTATGACAAAACAAATGGTCATAATGATTTGAAATAAATGATTGTTCAAATAGTTATAACTAATTGAACTGGTTTAGTAAACAAATTTATTTTTAAATTTCTTACTTCTTAATTTTCAAAATATTAATAAATTATTATTGTTTTATTCTGAACAAACTTATATGAACAAAAACATTTGTTTTATGACTAAACAAAAGGTCATAATGATTTGAAATAGATAATTATTCAAATAATCATAATTATTTGAACTAGTTAGGCAAACATAATTGTTTTTTAAATCTCTTACTTATTAAGTTTTGAAATATTAATAAATTTGTTTTATTTTATTTTGAATATGCTATTAAGAACTAAAAAAATTGTTTATGACAAAACAAAAGGTTATAATGATTTGAAATAAAAATTTTCATATACCTTTAACTATTTAAACTAGTTCACCAAACAAATTTATTTTTTAAATATCTTAGTTATTAATTTTCATAATATTATTGCATTAGTATTATTTTATTTTGAATAAACTTGTGTGAACAGAAATAATTATTTTATGAGATAACAAAAGGTTATACCAATTTGAAATATATAATTGTTCAAATAGTCATAACTATTTGAACTGGTTCACTAAACAGATTAACTTTTTAAATTTCTTACTTATTAATTTTTGAAATATTAAAAAATTAATATTATTTTATTTCAAAGAGGCTTGTAGGATGAAAAACAATTGTTTTATGATAAAATAAAAGTTCATAACGATTTGAAACAAATAATTATTCAAATGGCCATAATTATTTGAACTAATTTGATAAACTGATTTATTTTTTAAATCTCTAACTTATCAATTATTGAAATATTAGTAAAGTAATATTATTTAATTTTGAATAAACTTTTATATACTGAAATAGTTGTTTTATGATAAAATAAAATATCATAACCATTTTAAATAGATAATTGTTCAAACAGTCATAACTATTTGAACTTATTCAGTAAATAATTTTTTTTAAATTTCTTACTTAATAATTTTTTAAATTTTAATAAATTAGTATTATTATATTTTGAATAAGTATGTATGAACTGAAACAATTATTTTTTACTAAACAAAAGATCAAAAAAATTTGGAATAGATAATTGTTCTAACAATCTTAACTATTTAAATTGGTTCGAAAAATACATTTATTTTTAAATCCTTATTAATTTTCAAAATAGTAATAAATTGGTGTTATTTTATCCTAAATAATTTTGTATAAATAGAAACATTTATTTTATGACAAAACAAAATGTCATAACGATTTGAAGTTAATAACAATTCAAATGGACATGACTATTTGAACTTGTTCGGTAAACAGATTTATTTTTTAAATCTCTAACTTATTAATTTTTAGAATAATAATAAATTAGTGTTATTTTATTCCAAATAAACTTGTATGAATAGAAATAACTATTTTATGACAAAATAAAAGATCATAACGATTTGAAATATATAACTATTAAATAGTCATAACTATTTGAACTTGCTCGGTAAATAGATTTATTATTTAAATCTTTTACTTATTAATTTTAGAAATATTAATAAATTAGTATTATTTTATTCCAAATAAGCTTGTATGAATAGAAACAATTGGTTTATGACAAAACGAATTGTCATAACGATTTGAAATAGATAATTGTTCAAATAGTCATAACTATTTAACGTGTTCAGAAAACATATTTATTTTTTAAATTTTTACTTATTAATTTTGGAATTTTAATAAATTTATATTATTTTATTCTAAATAAGCTTGCATGAACAAAACCAATTATTTTTTGACAAAATGAATGGTCATAATGTTTTAAAATAGATAATTATTTAGATAGTCATAACTAATTGAACTTGTTTGGCAAATAGATTCATTTTTTTAATTCTCTCACTCGTTAATTTTTAGTATGTTAATAAATTAGAATTATTTTATTTCAAATAGGCTTATATTAATTGAAACAATTGTTTTATACAAAACAAAAGGTCACAATGATTTGAAATAGATAATTATTCAAATAGTCATGATTATTTGAACTTGTTCGGTAAACATATTTTTTTAAGTCTTTTACTTATTAATCGTCAAAATATTAATAAATTAATATTATTTTAATCCAAATAAGCTTGAATGAACAAAAAAAATTTTTTTATAACAAAACAAAAAGTCATAACAATTTTGTTGGTAGAACTATTTCAAATAATTATGACTACTTGAACAATTATTTATTTCAAATCATTATTACCCTTTGTTTTGTCATAAAACAAATTGTTTTGTTCATCTAAGTTTGTTCGAAATAAAATAATATTAATTTATTAATATTTCAATAATTAATACATAAGAGATTTAAAAAATAAATATGCTTGCCAAATCAGTTTAATTAGTTATAACTATTTGAATAATTATTTATTTCAAATCGTTATGAACAATTATCTATTTTAAATTGTTACGACCTTTTGTTTTGTCATAAAACATTTTTTTCAATTCATACTTGCTTATTTGAAATAAAATAAAATGAATTTATTAATATTTCAAAAATTAATAAGTAAGAGATTTAAAAAATAATTCGTTTACCTAACCAGTTCTAATAATTATGACCATTTTAAAATCATAATGACATTTTGTTTAATAATAAAACAATTATTTAAGTACATATAAGCTTATTAAAAATAAAATAATATTACTTTATTAATATTTCAAAATTGAGAAATTGGAGATTTAAAAAATAAATCAATTTATCGAATCAGTTCAAATAATTGTGACCATCTGAATAATTATCTATTTCAAATTGTTATGAACTTTTGTTTTGTCATAAAACAATTACTTTTCATCGTATAAGCCTATTTGGAATAAAGTAATACTAATTTATTAATATTTCAAAAATTAATGAGTAGGAGATTTAAAAAATAAATTTGTTTAGCAAACTAGTTCAAATAATTATAACTATTTAAACAATCATATATTTCAAATCGTTATAATTTTTTGTTTTATCATAAAATAATTATTTATGTTCATACAAGCTTATTTGAAATAAAATAATACTAATCTAATAATATTATGAAAATTAATAACTAAGAGATTTAAAAAAAATTGTTTGCCAAACCAATTCAAGTAGTAAACGCTATATAAGTGATTATCTATTTCAAATCGTTATGACCTTTTGTTTTATCATAAAATAAATGTTTTGGTTCATATAAATTTGTTTGAAATAAAATAATATTAAATTATTAATATTTTGAAAATTATTAATAGATTTAAAATATAAATATGTTTACTAAACCAGTTCAATTAGTTATAACAATTTGAATAGTTATTTATTTCCAATCGTTATAACCAATATTTTTGTTATAAAAAATTGTCTCTACTGATGCAATCTTATTTGAAATAAAATAATGCTAATTTATTAATATTCTAAAAACTAATAAGTAACATATTTAAAAAATGAATATTGCCTGACCAGTGCAATAGTTATAACTGTTTGAACAATTATATATTTCAAATCATTATGATCTTTTATTTAATCAGAAAACAATTGTTTTTATTCGTACAAGCTTATTCAAAATAGCATAATTCTAATTTATTAATATTTCAAAAATTAATAAGCAAAAGATTTAAAAACTAAATCTGTTTATTGAACAAGTTCAAATAGTTATGATTATTTGAACAATTACCTATTTCAAATTGCTATAGCCTTTTTTTTGTCATAAAATAATTTTTCTATTCATACAAGCTTATTTCAATTAAAATAATACAAATTTATTAATATTCAGACAATGAATAAATGAAAGACTTAAAAAATAACTATGTTTACCGAATAAATTCAAATAATTGTGACTATTTAAATAAATATTTATTTCAAATGTTATGACCTTTTATTTTATCATAAAACAATTGTTTTTGTTCATACAAGCTTATTCAAATTAAAATAATATTAATTTATTAACATTTTGATAATTAATAAGTAACAGATTTTAAAAATAAATATGTTTATTGACCAAGTTTAAATAGTCATAATTATTTGAATAATTATCTATTTCAAATTGTTATGACCTTTTGTTTCATCATAAAACAATTATAATAGCTCATATAGGTTTATTTGAAATAAAATAATACTAATTTATTAATGTCTCAAAAATTAATGAGTAAGAGATTTAAAAAATAAATTTATTTACCGAATAAGTTTAAATAGTTATAACTATATAAATAATTTTTTATTCCAAATCATTATGATATTTTGTTTTGTAATAAAATAATTGCTTCTGTTCATACAAGCTTATTTCAAATAAAAAAATATAAATTTATTAATTTTCTAAAAATTAATAAGTAAAATTTTAAAAATAAATATGTTTTTTGAGCACGTTCAAATAGTTATAACTATTTGAACGATTATCTATTTTAAATAATTATGACCTTTTGTTTTGTCATAAACCAATTGTTTCTGTTTATACAAGCGTATTCAATATAAATAATACTAGTTTATTAATATTCCAAAAAGAATAAGTAAAAGATTTAAAGAATCAATCAGTTTACCGAGCAAGTTCAAATAGCAATGCCTGTTTGAACAATTATTTATTTCAAATAGTTATGATATTTTGTTTTATCGTAAACCAATTGTTTCTATTCTTACAAGTTTATTCAGAATAAAATAATACTAACTTATTAATATCCTAAAAATTAATAGGTAGAAGATATAAAAAATAAATTTGTTTACTGAATAAGTTTAAATAGTCATGTCCATCTAAACAATTATCTATTTCAAATCGTTATGACTTTTTGTTTTGTCATAAAACAATTGTTTCTATTCATGCAAAATTACTCAAAATAAAATAATATTAATTTATTAATATTTTAAAAATTAATAAGAGATTTAAAAACTACTCCTGTTTACCAATATAGTTTAAATAGTTATTAATATTTGAACAATTATATATCTCAAATCATTGTGATATTTATTTTATCATAAAACAATTGTTTCTTTTCATACAAGCTTATTCATATTAAAATAATACTAATTTAATAATATTCAAAAAATTAATAAGAGCTTTGAAAAATAAATGTGTTTGTTAAACTAGTTCAAATAGTTAAGACTATTAAAATAATTATCTATTTCAAATTGTTTTGGCATTTTGTTTAGTAATAAAACAATTATTTTAATTCATACAAGCATATTCAGAACAAAATAATAGTAATTTAATAACATTCAAAACATTAATGAGCAAAAGATTTAAAAAATAAATCTATTTATCGAACAAGTTCAAATAGATTTAACTATTTGAATAATTATCTATTTAAAGTCGTTATAACCTTGTGTTTTGTCATAAAATAATTGTTTCATTTCATAAAAACTTATTTGAAATAAAATAATACTACTTTATTAATATTTCAAAAATTAATAGTTATGACTATTTGAACAACTATCAATCTCAAATCATTATGATATTTGTTTTCTCATAAAACAATTGTTTCTGATCATAAAAGCTTATTTGGACAAAAAAAAAATACTAATTTAATAATATTTCAAAAATTAGTGAGATTTAAAAATATATATATATTTACCGAACCAGTGCAAATAGTTAAGACTATTAGAATAATTATCTATTGCAAATCATTCTAACATTTTTTTAGTCCTATAATAATTGTTTCAGTTCATACAAGCTTATTCAGAATAGAATAATACTAATTTATTAACATTCCAAAAATTAATAAACTAGAGATTTGAAAAGATAAATTTGTTTACTGAACAAGTTCAAAAAGTTATGACTATTTGAACAATTATTGATTTAAAATCATTATGACCTTTTGTTTTGTCATAAAACAATTATTTTAGTTCATAAAAGCTTATCCAAAAGAAAATAATACTACTTTATTATTATTTCAAAAGTTAATAAGAGATTTAAAAAATAAATTAGTTTACTAAATAAGTTTAAATAATTATTGCCATTTGAACAACTATTTGTTTCAATTTGCTATTACCTTTTATTTTATCATAAAACAATTGTTTTTCAACATATAAGCTTGTTTGAAATAAAATAATATTAATTTACTAATATTTCAAAAATTAATAAGAGATTTAAAAAATAAATCTGTTTACTGAACCAGTTCAAATAGTTATGACTATTTAAACAATTATCTATTTCATATTGTTATAACATTTTGTTCTATAATAAAATAATTGTTTCTATTCATACAAGCTTATTTGGAATAAAATAATATTGATTTAGTAATATTCTAAAAATTAATAGCTAAGAGATTTAAAAAACAAATTCATTTGCTGAACCAATTTAAACAGTTAAGACTATATGAACAATTATTTATCTCAAATTGTTATGATCTTTTGTTTTGTCATAAAACAATTATTTCAACTCATACAAGCTTATTCGGAATAGAGTAAAACTAATTTATTAATATTTAAAAAAATTATAAAAGATTTAGAAAATAATTCTATTTACTAAACTAGTTCAAATAATTATAACTATTTGAACAAGTATCTCTTTCAAATCATTATTACTTTTTATTTTGTCATAAAACAATTGTTTTTGTTAATATAAGTTTGTTTAAAATAAAATAATACTAATTTATTAATATTTATCAAACCAGTAAAAAATGTTATGACTATTTGAGCAATTATTTATTTCAAATTGTTATAACTTTTTGTTCTATTATAAAACAATAGTTTATATTCATACAAGCTTATTTGGATTAAATTAATACCAATTTATTATTATTTTAACAATTAATATGAAAAAAATTTTAAAAATAAATATGCTTATCAAACTAGATCAAATAGTCATGATTGTTTGAATAATTATTTATTTCAAATCGTTATGACTTTTTGTTTTGTCATAAAAAAATTATTTTGGTTCAAATGAGCTTATTCGACATAAAATAATACTAAGTTATTAATATTTTGAAAATTAATAATTAAGAGATTTAAAAAATGAATCTGTTTAACAAACAAATTTAAATAATTATGATTATTTGAACAATTATCTATTTGAAATTGCTATAACCTTTTGTTTAGTTTTAAAAAGATTTTTTTTCTATTCATAGAAGTTTATTTCAAATAAAATAATATAAATTTATTAATATTAAGACAATTAATAAGTAAAAGATTTAACAAATAAATCTATTTACTAAACAAGTTCAAATCTTTATGATAATTTGAACAATTATTTATTTTAAATTGTTATAACCTTTTGTTTTGTCATAAAACAATTGTTTATGTTTATACAAGCTTATTCAAATTAAAAAAATATTAATTTATTAATATTTCAACAAATAATAAGTAAAAGATTTAAAAAATAAACATGTTTATCGAACAAGTTCAAATGGTCATGAGTATTTGAATAATTATTTATTTCAAATCATTGTGACCTTTTGTTTTGTAATAAAACAATTGTTTTAGTTCATATAAGCTTATTTGAAATAAAATACTACTAATTTATTAATATTCTAAGTAAGAGAATTAAAAAATTAATCTATTTATTGAACATGTTCAAATAGTTATGACTATCTAAACAATTATCTATTTCAAAACATTATGATTGTTTGTTTTGTCGTAAAACAATTGGTTCTATTCATGCAAGCTTATTTCGAATAAAATAATATAAATTTATTAATATTTCAAAAATTAACAAGTAAAAATTTAAAAAATAAATATGTTTTTTTAACACGTTCAAATAGTTAAACAATTATCTATTTGAAATTGTTATGAGCTTTTGTTTCGTCATAAACCAATTATTTTTTTTCATAAAAGCTTATTTGGAATAAAATGATACTAATTTATTAAAATTTCAAAAATTAATAAGTAAAAGATTTAAAAAATAAATCTATTTACCGAGCGAGTTCGAATAGTTATGACCCTTCAAATAATTATTTATTTCAAATCATTTTGATCTTTTTGTTTTGTCATAAAACAATTGTTTCTATTCATACAATTTTATTTAAAATAAAATAATACTAATTTATGAATATTCTAAAAATTAATAAGTTGGAGATTTTGAAAAAATAAACCTATCTATCGAATAAGTTTAAATAGTCATGTCTATTTGAATTATTATCTATTTCAAATCATTATGACATTTTGTTTTATCGTAAAATGATTGTTTCTATTAATACAAAATTATTCAGAATAAAATAATACTAATTTATTAATATTTTGTAAATTAATAAGAGATTTAAGAATTAAATATGTTTATCAAACCAATTCAAATACTTATGACTATTTGAATAATTATCTATCTCAAATCATTATGATCTTTGTTTTTTAATAAAACAATTGCTTTTGTTCATACAAGCTTATTCAAAGTAAAATATTACTAAATTAATAATATTCTAAAAAATAATAAGAAAGAGATTTAAAAAATAAATGAGTTTAACGAACCAATTCAAATAGTTAAGACTATTAGAACAATTATCTATTTCAAATCATTCTTACCTTTTATTTAGTCATAAAACAATTATTTCAGTTCATACAAGATTATTCAAAATAAAATAATAGTAATTTATTAACTTTCAAAAAATTAATGAGCAAGAGATTAAAATAAAATAAATCTATTTATCAAACAAGTTCAAATATATTTGACTGTTTAAACAATTATCTATTTAAAGCCCTTATGACCTTTTATTTTGTCATAAAACAATTGTTTCATTTCATAAAATCTTATTCAAAACAAAATAATATTACTTTATTAACATTTAAAAAATTAATAAGCAAGAGATTTAAAACTAAAGTTGTTTTCTGAACTAGTTCAAATAGTTATAACTATTTGAACAAATATCAATCTCAAATCATTATGATCTTTGTTTTCTCATAAAATAATTGTTTCTAATCATACAAGCTAATTCGGATAAAAATAATACTAATTTAATAATATTCCAACAATTAGTGAAATATTTTAAAAATAAATGTATTTGTCGAACCAGTTCAAATAGCTAAGACTATTAGAATAATTATATATTTCAAATCATTCTAACCTTTTGTTTAGTCCTATAATAATTGTTTCAGTTCATACAAGCTTATTTAGAATAAAATAATACTAATTTATTAACATTCCAAAAATTAATAAGCAAGAGATTTGAAAATATAAATTTGTTTACTAAACAAGTTCAAAGAGTTATTACTATTTAAAAAATTATCAATTTAAAATTGTTATGACCTTTTGTTTTGTCATAAAACAATTATTTTAGTTCACAAAAGCTTATTCAAAAGAAAATAGTGCTACTTTATTATTATTTCGAAAGTTAATAAGTAAGAGATTTAAAAAATAAATCAGTTTACTTAATAAGTTCAAATAATTCTGGCCATTTGAACAACTATCTGTTTCATATTGTTATTACCTTTTGTTTTGTAATAAAACAATTATTTTTCAACATACAAGCTTATTCAAAATAAAATAATACTAATTTACAAATATTTCAAGATTTAATAAGAGGTTTAAAAAATAAATTTGTTTACTGAACCAAATCAAATAGTTATGACTATTTGAACAATTATCTATTTCAAATTGTTATAACATTTTATTCTATAATAAAACAATTATTTCTATTCATACAAGCTTATTCGGAATAAAATAATACTAATTTAGTAATATTCTGAAAATTAATAGCTAAGAGTTTAAAAAATAAATCCATTTGTCGAACCAATTCAAACAATTATGACTATATGAACAATTATTTATGTCAAATTTTTATGACCTTTTGTTTTATCATAAAACAATTACTTCAGCTCATACAAGCTTATTCTAAATAGACTAGAAATAATTTATTAATATTTCAAAATTTATAAGAGATTTAGAAAATAATTTTATTTACTGAACCGGTTCAAATAATTATAACTATTTGAACAATTATCTATTTCAAATCATTATGACACTAGAGAGTCTGCACATCTCACAACTTAGGCTGAGACTAAGGAAGACTTATCCAAAAATAAGATGGGCCTATCATTGGTCCAAATCCACTAAATAAATGCAAAAATAAGGTCGGTTAGAATAAGGAGATAATGTTCACACTAGTTGGAAAAGAAGAGCATGAAGATGGATGGGATTATGGTTAGATTCATTATTATATAATCTATAAGAGTAAATGGGTTCACATGCAAATCCTTTGATTTTAGGCACGATTCTAGCAATTCAATTTCAAAGTTCCCATGCTTGGAGGGATGTTCCTAGCTTATTTATTTTATATTATTCTTTAGTAAAAAGCAGAATAGAGTTTTCTTTATCCTTAAGCAATCTTTTAGATTGTTTTTCAAGTTTTGTATTCTTAGGTAGATTTCTTAGAGTGGTGAACTTCTATTGTTCTGTATCCTTGATTAGAATTCTTACGGTGGTGATTTTGTATCCCTTAGTGTCTAGTCTTGGTGGTGAACTTTTATCCCTTTCAATCTAATAATCATATTCTACCATTATTCAAATTCTTATGAGTTTTCTTTTTTGTGAGCTTTTTCTATTTGTAGTTACTTTTCAATATCTCAACCATCAATTCCCAGCTTCAAATTGGTATTAGAGCTATGGCAGGTCATCATCATCAAGCGCCAGTAGAAGATGTTGAAGCTAACACTGATGTTGTAGCAACTACAAATGTTCACCCAAGGGATGCCCTCATAGAGGAAATGTGACAACAGATTCTTCAACTACAATAATAACTGCATATACAAGAAAAAAGAGAGGAGATAAAGAGGTGAAGAAGGAGGAATGGAAAAGATGAAGGACAGGCCAATCCATACCATAGAAACAACAGTGATTCTAATGATAGCACCCCACCTCACCACAATAAGTCAGAGACTATCTACACAGAAACCAACTTCAACCTAGCATATTCAATCCGAAGATAGAGATTCCTGAGTTCAAGGAGAATATGAAACTTAAATAATTCTTAGATTGGCTACACACAATAGAATGCATATTTCAACACCATGATGCCTTTAAACATTGTAAAGTAAAGCTAGTGGCCATCAAACTTAGAAAGCATGCATCTTTTTGGTGGAAAATTTTGAAAAAGTAAAGGGAAAGAGAAAGTAGGAGAAAATTTGCAACTTGGGAGAAAATGAAAAGAGAGTTAAAGAGAAAGTATCTCCCATACGAATTTTGACAAGATGTCTTACTTAGGCTCTATAACTTGAAGCAAAGAGATCTCTTAATAGAGGAGTTTACAGCTGAGTTTGATCCCTTATGTTAAAATATGAATTGATGGGATAGGAAAAGCAGACTATTGCCTGGTATCTTAGAGGATTGAAGATTGAGATAGCTAATGTGGTACAACTATAACCCTATTGGACTTTCAATGATGTATGAAAGCTTGCCCTTAAGGTGGAAAGACAACAAAAGAAGGCCCATGGTAGCAACTTAAGATTTGGGTCTCGAGAAGGCTATATCAATAAAGGTGGCTCATCTAAAACTATTGTTCTTTTTAAGCCCATTCCAAAGTAGCCCCAGAAGAAAGATGAAACCTCAACAAGCAAGCCTCAGTTTAGTGCATAAACCAGAAGTTGTTTTAAATGTTAAGGGCTTGGATGCATTGCCTAAGAATGGCAAATGAGAAGATTATGGCTCAAGTAGAGGAAAACTTGGAGGAAAATGAAGAAAAGTTGGCTAAAGAGGATCAAAACCTTGAAGAGGAGGAAGAGGTTACCTATGGTGATTGTGGAGCATCCTTAATCGTACAACGTAGCTTGAGTATCTCACCTGCTAAAGAAGAAGACTAGTTGCGTAAAAATGTGTTCCACACTCGATGTACTACCCAACAATTTGAATAAATAATTGTTCAATTAGCCATAAAAATTTGAACTTTTTTGGTAAACAAATTTATTTTTTAAATCTTTTAACTATTAATTGTCTTAGTATTAATAAATTATATTACTTTATTCAAAATAAACTTGTATGAATAGAAAAAATCTTTTGGTGACAAAACAAAAGGTTATAGCGATTTCAAATAGATAATTGTTCAAATAGTTATAATTATTTAAACTTGTTTGGTAAATATATTCATTTTTTAAATCTCTTAATTATTAATTTTTAGAATATTAATAACTTAGTAATATTTTATTTCAAACCAACTAATATGAACTAAAATAACTTTTTATGATAAAATAAAAGGTCATAACAATTTTCAAATAAATACTTATTCAAATAGTCATGACTATTTGATTTTGTTCAATAAACATATTTATTTTAAAAAATTTTTACTTATTAATTGTTGAAATATTAATAAATTAGTATTATTTTAATATGAATAAGCTTTTACAAGCAGAAATTATTATTTTGTAATAGAACAAAAAATCATAAGAATTTGAAATAAATAATTGCTCAAATAGTCATAACTTTTTAAACTGGTTTGATAAACAGATTTATTTTTTTAAATCTATTATTAATTTTTGAAATATTAATAGATTAGTACTATTTTATTTTGAACAAACTTATGTGAACAAAAACATTTGTTTTATGACAAAACAAATGGTCATAGCGATTTGAAATAGATAATTGTTCAAATAGTCATAATTATTTGAACTGGTTAGGTAAACATAATTATTTTTTAAATCTTTTACATACTAATTTTTGAAATATTAATAAATTCAATTTATTTTTTTTTCCAAATAAGCTAGTATGAATTGAAAAAAATTGTTTTATGACAAAACAAAAATGATTTGAAATAGATAATTGTTCATATAGTCTTAACTATTTGAACTAGTTTGGCAAATAAATTTATATTTTAAATCTCTTAATTATTAATTTTAAGAATATTTTCATATTAGTATTGTTTTATTTTGAATAAGTTTGTATGAATAGAAATAATTGTTTTATGGCAAAACAAAAGGTTATAATGATTTGAAGTATATAATTGTTCGGTAAAAAGATTTTTTTTAAATCTCTTACTTATTATTTTTTGAAAGATTAATAACTTACTATTATTTTATTTGAATAAACATATATGATAAAAATCAATTGTTACATGACCAAACAAAAGGTAATAACGATTTGAAATAGATAATTGTTGAAATGGCCATAATTATTTGAACTGAACCGGTAAATAGATTCACCTTTTAAATCGCTCATTAATTTTCAAAATAGTAATAAATTAGTATTATTTTATTTTGACTAAGCTTGTATGAATTCAAACAATTGCTTTATGACAAAACAAAAGGTCATAACATTTTAAATAGACAATTGCTCAAATGGTCATAACTATTTGAATTTGTTCGATAAACAAATTTATTTTAAACTCTTGGTTATTAATTTTTGAATTATTAAGAAATTAGTATTATTTTATTTTGGATAAGCTTTTTATGAACTAAAACAATTGTTTTATGTTAAAACAAAAGGTCATAATAATTTTAAATAAATAATTATTTAAATAGTCATCACTATTTGAACTTGTTTGGTAAATAGATTTATTTTTTCAAATCATTTCCTTATTAATTTTTTAAATATTAATAAATTTAGATTTTTTTATTCTGAATAAGCTTTTAAAATATGAAACAAATATTTTATGACTAAATAAAAGGTCAAAATGATTTGAAATAGATATTTATTCTAATAGTTTTAACTATTTAAATTGACTCGGCAAACTCATTTATTTTTTAAATATCTTACTTATTAATTTTTAGAATATTATTAAATTAGTATTATTTTTAATCGAATAAGCTTCTATGGTCAGAAACATTGTTTTATGACAAAACAAAGATCTTAACGATTTGAGATTGATAATTGTTCAAACAATCATAACTATTTGAACTGATTCGGTAAACATATTTATTTTTTAAATCTCTTACTTATTAATTTTTAAGATATTAATAAATTAGCATTATTTTATTTTGAATAAGTTTGTATGATGAAAAATAATTGTTTTATGACAAAACAAAAAGTCATAACAATTTGAAATAGATAATCATTCAAATGGCTATAATTATTTTAACTAATTTGATAAACAAATTTTTCTTACTTATTATTTTAGTAAGTATTAATAAACTAGTATTATTGTATTCCTTTTGAGCTTGTATTAACTGAAACAATTGTTTTGTGACAAATTAAAAGGTTATAATGATTTTAAATAGACAATTGTTCAAATAGTAATAACTATTTGAACTTGTTTGGTAAATAGATTTTTTTAGATCTCTTTCTTATTAATTTTTTGAATGTTAATAAATTAGTATTAATTTATTCTAAGTAAGCTTGTATAAACTAAAACAATTGTTTTATGACTAAACAAAAGGTCAGAATGATTTCAAATAGATAACTATTCTAATAATCTTAACCGTTTGAACTAATTCGATAAACAAATTTATTTTTTAAATATCTTACTTATTAATTTTTGAAATATTATTAAATTAGCATTATTTTAATCAAAATAAGCTTGTATGAATAAAACATTGTTTTTCGATAAAAGAAAAAGGTCATAATGATTTGAAACAGATAATCATTCATATGGACTTAACTATTTGAAT
This sequence comes from Durio zibethinus, assembly GCF_047325235.1. Taxonomy (NCBI): domain Eukaryota; kingdom Viridiplantae; phylum Streptophyta; class Magnoliopsida; order Malvales; family Malvaceae; genus Durio; species Durio zibethinus. The sequence continues at coordinate 685,028 of NC_143164.1, read as the reverse complement.
AGTTATGACTATTTGAACAATTATCTATTTCATATTTTTATAACCTTTGTTCTATCATAAAATAATTTTTCTGCTGATACAAGCTTATTCGGAATAAAATAATAATAGTTTAGTAATATTCTAAAAATTAATAACTATAAGATTTAAAAAATAAATTCAGTTATTGATCCAAATCAAACAGTTAAGACTATATGAACAATTATTTATTTCAAATTGTTATAAACTTTTGTTTTGTCATAAAACAATTATTTTAGCTCATATAAGCTTATTTGAAATAGAATAAAATTAATTTATTAATATTTCAAAAATTTATAAGTAAGGGATTTAGAAAATAATTCTATTTACAAAACCAGTTCAAATAATTATAACTATTTGCACAATTATCTATTTCAAATCGTTATTTTTTTGTCATAAAACAATTGTTTTTGTTAATATAAGTTTGTTTGAAATAAAATTGTATAATTTATTAATATTTAAAAAATTAATCAGTAAGAGATTTAAAAAATAAATCTACTTGCCAAACAATTTCAAATAGTTTTTACTATTTGCATACTTATCTATTTCAAATCATTATAACCTTTTATTTTGTCATCAAACAATTAGTTCTATTTATACTATTTCATTCGAAATAAAATAATGCAAATTTAATAATATTTAAAAACTTAATAACCAAGAAAATTAAAAAATAAATCTAATTGTTGAACCAATTCAAATAGTTAAGACTATATGAGTGATTATCTATTTCAAATCATTATAACCTCTTCTTTTGTTGTAAAACAATTATTTTATTTGTACAAGCTTATTCGGATTAAAATAATACTAATTTCATAATATTTCAACTAATAAGTAAGAGATTTAAAAAATAAATTTGTTTATTGAATCATTTCAAATAGTTAAGACTATTAGAATAATTATATACTTCAAATCGTTTCTTTTTGTTTAGTCATAAAACAATTGTTTCATTTCATACAAGCTTATTTAGAATAAATTAATACTAATTTATTAACATTTAAAAAATTAATAAGAAAGAGATTTAAAAAATAAATCTGTTTACTGAGCAAGTTCAAATAGTTATTATTATTATTTGAACAATTATCTATTTAAAATCATTATAACATTTTAATTTGTCATAAAATAATTGTTTCAATTAATACAAGCTTAAATGAAATAAAATAATATTAATTTATTAATATTTCCTAAATTAATAAGAAATTAAAAAAATAAATTTGTTTACCAAATCAGTTAAAATAATTATGGTCATTTGAATAATTATCTATTTCAAATTATTATGACCTTTTATTTTGTCATAAAACAATTGTTTTGATCATACAAGCTTATTGAAAATAAAATAATACTAATTGATTAATATTTCAAAAATTAATAGGTAACAGATTTAAACAATAAATTTGTTTACCGAACCAATTCAAATAGTTATGACTAGTTAAACAATTATAAATCTCAAATTGTTAAAATCTTTGTTTTGTCATAAAACAATTGTTTCTAATCATAGAAGTTTATTCGGTTAAAAATAATACTAATTTAATAATATTCCAAAAATTAATAAGAGATTAAAAAAATGTATTTGCTGAACCAGTTCAAATAGTTAAAACTATTAGAATAATTATCTATTTCAAATCGTTTAAACCTTTTGTTTAGTCATAAAATATTTGTTTCATGTCTTACAAGCTTATTCAGAATAAAATAATCCAAATTTATGAACATTTGGAAAATTAATAAGTAAAAGATTTAAAAAATTAATATGTTTATCGAACAAGCACTACAACAAATTTGGTCATTAGTGGTGCATCAAATAATGTCACTAAATATTTGTTTTTCGTCATCCTATATATTTCATGATAAAAAATTAAATGTCATGACATTCGTCACGTTTGCACCGTCGTTAAAGGTCTAATATGACGAAAGAAAAATATCATCACCTATTGTGAATCTACCGTGATGATAAAATAAAATGTCACCTATGTTTTTTTTTTTTTGTGATGTTAGTTTTCATCAGCTATTTATGGAAAAAAAAGTCATTGAAGGCTATATTTATCACAAAAAAATGAGAAAACCTAATATATTAGTGACAAAATTATCGCTATCAATGATTGTAAGATAATGTCTATCGTGACAATAAAATCAAACGTCACCTTATGCGTTAATTTTTGTGACATTAGTTTTAATCAACTATTTATAAACAAAAACGTCATTAAAGGCTATAATTGTCACAAAATAAATGATAAAGTTTGATATGTTTGGGATGAAAGGTAAATCATTACAATATTTGTGACATAATTATCATCACCAATGATTATAAGATATTGTCAAATGTGACAATAAAATTACACATCACCTTATGCTTTTTTTATGATGTTAGTTTTTGTTAGTTATTTATGAAGAAAAACATCATTGAAGGCTATAACCATCACAACATAAATGATAAAATCTAATATATTAGTGACAAAAGATAAATCGTCACAATATTGGTGACACAATTATTGTCACAAATTATTGTAAGATAATGTCAAATGTCACCTTATGCTTTTTTTTGTGACATTAGGTTCATTAGTTATATACAAAAAAAAAAGTCATTAAATGATTTAATCATCACTAAATAAATGATAAAATTATATTAGTAATGAAAGATAAATTGTCACAGTATTAGTGAAACAATTAACATCATTAAATCTTATATACAAAATAAAATTGTCATAGTCATTTTGGTAAAATAATCTAATGTAGTGTTCTTACAAATCCACCAAATATTTGAATTAGTTTTTAAATGTACTGCATTATCTAAAGTCTACCCTAAAATCATATAGAAATAATATTGTTTAAAAACCAAAGAGTATCAAAACTATGAAATAGGTAGTCATCGTAATCTTATCTTCAAGCTCTCAATCCAAATCTTGTGTTGAAGGTGATTGTGTTGATGGTGAATTTGGGTCACTTGAAGCTACAATAATAAATAGTTAATAGCAAATATCAAAACAAACCATAATATATACAATAAGATCAAAACAAATATAAAAAACAAACTAATCCATTTTATGCTTATCAAATTTTTAAATGAGGCCCTACCTTATATTAAAGAATAGACCTTGTCAAGAAATTGACAAGTAAACTTCGTAAAGCTCAGTAAATAAACAAAAATCAATTGATTTTTAAAAATTGAGTAACAAAAAAAGTACAAATTCTCACTTTTGAATTAGGTATCAAACAAAATGTAGATAAAGATCATAAGGATTTGAGATGGATAATTGTTTAAATAGTCATAACTATTTAAACTATTTCCATAAACAAATTTAGTTTTTAAATCTCTTATTAATTTTTAAAACATTAATAAATCAATATTATTTTATTTTGAAAATTTTTTCACAAAAAAAAACTATTGTTTAATGACAAAAGAAAATGTTATAATGATTTCAAATAGATAATTGTTCAAATGGACATAACTATTTGAACTTGTTCAGTAAACAAATTTATTTTTTAAATCTCCTACCTATTAATTTTTAAAATATTAATAAATTAGTATTTTTTATTCCAAATAAACTTGTTTGAATAGAAACAATTGTTTTATGACAAAACTAAAGATCATAACTATTTTAAATAAAAATTGTTCAAACAATCATAACTATTTGAACTTGCTCAGTAAATAGATTTATTTTTTAAATCTTTTACTTATCAATTTTTGGAATATTAATAAACTAGTATTATTTTATTTCAAATATGCTTGTGTGAATAGAAACAATTTGTTTATGGCAAAACAAAAGGTCATAACTATTTGAAATAGATAATTGATCAAATAGTCATAACTATTTGAACTTGCTTAGAAGACTTTTTTTAAACTTTTTACTTATTAATTTTTGGAATATTAACAAATTTGTATTATTTTATTTAAAATAAGCTTGTATTAATAGAAAAAATTGTTTTATAACAAAACAAAAAGTTATAGCAATTTGATATAGATACTTGTTCAAATAGTCATAACTATTTGAACTTGTTCGGTAAACAAATTCATTTTTTCAATCTCTTACTTATTAATTTTTGGAATATTAATAAATTAGAATTATCTTATTTTAGATAAGCTTTTATGAATAGAAACAATTGTTTTGTGATAAAACAAAATGTCATAATGATTTGAAATGGATAATTATTCAAACAGTCATAACTATTTGCACTTGTCCAACAAATTCATTTTTTAAATCCATTACTTATTAATTTTTAGAATGTTAATAAAGTAGCATTACTTTATTATGAATAAGACTATATGAATAGAAACAATTCATAATTTAAAGTAAATAATGGTTCAAATAGTTATAACTAATTGAATTGGTTTAGTAAAGAAATTTATATTTTAAATCTCTTATTTTTTTATTTTCAAAATATTAATAAATTAATATTATTTTACTTCAAATAAACTTATATGAACAAAAACATTTGTTTTATGATGAAACAAAAGGTAATAATGATTTAAAATAGATAATTGTTCAAATAGTCATAATTATTTGAACTGGTTTGGTAAACAAAGTTATGTTTTAAATCCCTTACTTACTAATTTTTGAAATATTAATAAATTTGTTTTATTTTATTCTGAATAAGTTACTAAGAACTAAAAAAATTATTTTACAACAAAACAAAAGGTAATAACGATTTAAAATAAAGAACTATTCATATAGTCCTAGCTATTTAAACTAGTTTGGCAAATACATTTATTTTTTAAACCTCTTAGTTATTAATTTTTAGAATATTGTTACATTAGTATTATTTTATTTTGAATAAACTTGTATGAACAGAAATAATTGTTCTATAACATAACAAAAGGTTATAATAATTTGAAATATATAATTGTTCAAATAGTCATAACTATTTGAACTAGTTTAGTAAATAGATTTATTTTTTACATCTCCTACTTATTAATTTTTAAAATAGTAGTAAATTAGCATTATAAAATTTTATATCAAATAGGCTTGTATGATAAAAAACAATTATTTTATGACAAAACAAAAGTTCATAATGATTTGAAATAGATAATTATTCCAATGGCCATAATTTTTTGAACTAATTTGATAAACTAATTTATTTTTTAAATCTCTAACTTATCAAAATTTGAAATACTAATAAGTAATATTATTTTATTTTGGATACGCTTTATGATAAAAATAAAATGTCATAATAATTTGAAATAGATAATTGTTCAAACAATCATAAATATATGAACTTGTTTGGTAAATAGATTTAGTTTTTTATTTCTTGCTTATTAATTTTTTGAATGTTAATAAATTAGCATTATTTTATTTTGTTTTGACCTTTTGTTTAGTCATGTAATAATTGTTTCAATTCATATATGCTTATTCAAAATAAAATAATACTAATTTATTAACATTCAAAAAATTAATAAGCAAGAGATTTGGAAAAATAAATTTATTTACCAAACAAGTTCAAATGTTTATGAATATTTGAACAATTATCTATTTAAAATCGTTATAACATTTTGTTTTGTCATAAAACAATTGTTTTAGTTTATAAAAGCTTATCCAAAATAAAATAATGCTACTTTATTAATTTTCAAAAGTTAATAAGTAAGAGATTTAAAAAATAAATCAGTTTACCAAAACAGTTCAAATGATTATGGCTATTTGAACAACTATCTATTTCAAATCATTATTATTTTTTGTTTTGTCATATAACAATTGCTATTATAACAATTATCTATTTCAAATCGTTATGACCCTTTGTTTTGTCGTAAAACAATTATTATGTGCGTACAAGCTTATTCAGATTAAAATAATAATAATTTAATAATATTTCAAAAATTAATAAGTAAGAGATCTAAAAAAATAAATTTGATCATCGAATCAATTCAAATGGTTAAGACTATTAGAATAATTATCTATTTCAAATCATTTTGACCTTTTGTTTAGTCATAAAATAGTTGTTTTAGTTCATACATGCTTATTCAGAATAAATTAATACTAATTTATTAACATTCAAAAAATTAATAAGAAAGAGATTTAAAAAATAAATCTGTTTACTGAACAAATTCAAATGGTTATTACTATGTGAAGAATTGTCTATTTAGAATCGTTATAACCTTTTGATTTGTCATAAAATAATTGTTTCAGTTAATACTAGCTTAGAGGGAATAAAATAATACTAATTTATTAATATTTCCTAAATTAATAAGTAAAAAATTTTTAAAAATAAATATGTTTACCGAATCAGTTAAAATAATTATGGTCATTTGAACAATTATCGATTTCAAATCATTATGACCTTTTGTTTTGTCATAAAACAATTATTTTTATCATACAAGTTTATTCAAAATAAAATAATACTAATTTATTAATATTTCAAAAATTAAAAAGTAAGAGATTTAAAAAATAAATCTATTTACCAAACCAGTTCAAATAGTTATGACTATTTGAACAATTATCAATCTTAAATTGTTAAGATCTTTGTTTTGTCATAAAACAATTGTTTTTGGTCTTAGAAGCTTATTTGGTTAATAATAATACAAATTTAATAATATTTCAAAAATTAATAAGAGATTTAAAACATAATTGTGTTTGTCGAACCAATTCAAATAGTTAAAACTATTGGAATAATTATATATTTCAAATCGTTTTGACCTTTTGTTTAGTCATAAAATATTTGTTTCATATCTTCAAGCTTATCTAGAATAAAATAATCCAAATTTATTAGCTTTAAAAAATAAATAAGCAAAAGATTTGAAAAAAAAATAAATATGTTTATCAAGTAAGTTAAATACTTATGACAATTTGAACAATTATTTATTTAAAATCATTATAACCTTTTGTTTTGACATAAAAAAATTGTTTTGGTTCATAAAATCTTATCCAAAATAAAATAATACTAATTTCTTAATATTTCAAAAATTAATAAGGAAGAGTTTTAAACAATAAATTTGTTTACCAAATAAATTCAAATAGTTTGACTATTTGAACAATTATCTATTTAAAATTGTTATGACCTTTTCTTTGGTCATAAAACATTTGTATCAATTCATACAAGCTTATTAAAAATAAAATAATACTAATTTATTAATATTTTGAAAATTAATAAGTAAATGATTTAAAAAGTGAATATGTTTACCGAATCAGCTTAAATAATTATGGCCATTTTAGTAATTATCTATTTCAAATCGTTATTAGCTTTTGTTTGGTCATATAACAAATTTTTTTTATCATACAAGTTTAATCGAAATAAAATAATACTAATTTATTAATCTTTTAAAAATTAATAAGTAAAAGATTTTAAAAAATAAAATTTGTTTACCAAGCCAATTTAAATAGTTTTAACTATTTAAATAATTGTATACTTGAAATCGTTATAACTTTTTGTTCTATCATAAAACAATTATTTTGTTCATACTAGCTTATTCAAAATAAAATAATACTAATCTAAAAATATTCCAAAAGCTAATAACTAAGTGATTTAAAAAATAATTTTTTTTGTTGAACCGGTTCAAATAATTATGACTATATGACCAATTATCCATTTCAAATCGTTATGACCTTTTCTTTTGACATAAAACAATTTTTTCAATTTATACTAGCTTATTTGGAATAAAATAAAATGAATTTATTAATATTTCAAAAATTAACAATTAAGAGATTTAAAAATAATTTCATTGACCTAACCAGTTCAAATAATTATGATTATTTGAACAATTATCTATTTAAAATTGTTATGACCTTCTGTTTTGTCATAAAAAAATATTTTTGTTCATATAAGTTTTGTTCAGAATAAAATAATACTAATTTATTAATATTCTAAAAATTAATAGTAGGAGATTTAAAAAATAAATCTATTTGCTAAACAAGTTCAAATAATCATGTATGTTTGCAAAATTATCTATTTGAAATGATCATGACCTTTTGTTTTGTCATAAAGCAAACTTGTCATTCAAAATTATTTAGAATAAAATAATACTAATATATTAATATTTTGAAAATTAATAAGAGATTTAAAAACTAAATCTGTTCAAAAAAACATTTCAAATAGTTATGACTATTTGAATAATTATCTATCTCAAATCGTTATGATCTTTATTTTGTCATAAAACAATTGTTTCTTTTCATACAAGCTTATTTAGATTAAAACAATACTAATTTAATAATATTTCAAAAATTAATAAGTAAAAGATTTAAAATAATAAATGTGTTTGCCAAACTAATTCAAATAGTTAAGACTATTAGAACAATTATCAATTTCAAATCATTTTGACCTTTTGTTTAGGCATAAAACAATTATTTTAGTTCATACAAGCTTATTTAAAATAAAATAATAGTAATTTATTAACATTTGAAAAATTAATGAGCAAGAGATTTAAAAAAATAAATTTGTTTACTGAAGAACAAATAGATTTGAGTGTTTGAACAATTATCTATTTAAAGTTGTTATGACCTTTTGTTTTGTCGTAAAACAATTGTTTTAGCTCACAAAAACTTATCTGAAATAAAATAATACTACATTACTAATATTTCAAAAATTAATAAGCAAGAGATTTAAAAACTAAATCTATTTACCAGACCAATTCAAATAGTTATGACTATTTTAACAATTATCTATCTCAAATCATTATGATCTTTGTTTTGTCATAAAACAATTGCTTCTATTCATACAAGCATATTTGGAGTAAAATATTGCTAAACTAATAATATTCTAAAATTAATAAGTAAGAGTTTTAAAATATAAATATGTTTGCCGAACTAATTCAAATAGTCAAGACTATTAGACTATTTCAAATTGTTCTAACCTTTTGTTTAGTCATAAAACAATTGTTTCAGTTCATACATGCTTATTCAAAATAAAATACTACTATTTTATTAATATTCAAAAAATTAATAAGCAAAAAATTTTAAAAAATAAATTTGTTTATCGAACAAATTCAAATAGTTAGGACTATTTGAACAATTATCTATTTAAAATCGTTGTGACATTTTTTTTTATAATAACATAATTGTTTCAGTTCATAAAAGCTTATCCAAAATAAAATAATATTAATTTATTAATATTTCAAAAATTAAGAAGTTGGAGATTGAAAAAATAAATCAATTTATCGAACTAGTTTAAATAATTATGGCAATTTGAACAATTATCTATTTCAAATTGTTATGAACATTTGTTTTGTCATTAAACAATTGTTTTTCATCATATAAGCCTATTCGGAATAAAATAATACTAATTTATTAATATTTCAAAAATTATTGAGTAGGAGATTTAAAAAATAAATCTATTTATTGAACTAGTTCAAATAGTCATGACTATTTGAACAAATATATATATCAAATTGTTATAACCTTTTGTTTTGTTATAAAACAATTATTTATGTTCATACAAACTTATTCAGAATAAAATAATACTAATCTAATAATATTATGAAAATTAATTACTAAGAGATTTAAAAAGTAAATTTGTTTGCCAAACCAATTCAATTAGTTAAGGCCATATGAATAATTATCTATTTCAAATGGTTATGACCTTTTTGTTTTGTAGTAAAACAAATGTTTTTGTTCATATAAGTTTGTTTATAATAAAATAATATTAATTTATTAATATTTTAAAAATTAATAAGAGATCTAAAATATAAATTAATTTACCAAATCAGTTCAACTAGTTATAAAAATTTGAACAATTATTTATTTCTAATCTCTATGACTATTTGTTTTGTCATAAAACATTTTTTTTCTATTGATACAATCTTATTTAGAATAAAGTAATGTTAATTTATTAATATTCTAAAAATTAATAAGTAATGGACTTAAAAAATGAATCTATTGGCTTGACCAATGCAAATAGTTTTGACTATTTGAACAAATATCTATTTCAAATCATTATGACCTTTTGTTTTGTCACAAAGCAATTGTTTTTGTTCCTACAAGCTTATTTGGAATAACTTAATTTTAATTTATTAATATTCCAAAAATTAATAAGTAAAAGATTTAAAAACTAAATCTGTTTATCGAATAAATTTAAATAATTATGACTATTTGAGCGATTACCTATTTCAAATTGCTATAACCTTTTGTTTTGTCATAAATTTTTTTTTCTATTCATACAAGCTTATTTCAATTAAAATAATACAAATTTATTAATATTCAAAACAATTAATAAGTAAAAGATTTAGAAAAACAACTCTATTTACCTAATAAATTCAAATAGTTATTACTATTTAAACAATTATTTATTTTAAATCGTTATGACTCTTTGTTTTGTCATAAAATAGTTTTTGTTCATAGAAGCCTATTTGGATTAGAGTAATATTAATTTATTAATATTTCAATAATTAATAAGTAAAAGATTTCAAAAACAAATATGTTTACCTAATAAGTTTAAATAGTCATAACTATTTAAATAATTATCTATTTCAAATCATTATGACCTTTTGTTTCATCATAAAAAAATTGTATCAATTCATATGGGCTTATTCAAAATAAAATAATACTTATTTATTAATATTCCAAAAATTAATGGGCAAGAGATTGAAAAAATGAATTTATTTACTGAACAAGTTTGAATTGTAATGATTATTTGAACAATTTTCTATTTCAAATCGTTATGATATTTGTTTTGTCATAAAATAATTGTTTCTGTTCATACAAGCTTATTCCAAATAAAATAACATTAATTTATTAATATTCCAAAAAATTAATAAGAAAAAATTTTAAAAATAATTTCTGAACATGTTCAAATAGTTATGACTATTTGAACATTATGTATTTCAAATAGTTATGACCTTTTGTTTTGTCATAAACCAATTGTTTCTATTCATACAAGCGTATTCGAAATAAAATAATACTAGTTTATTAATATTCCAAAAATTAATAACATTTAAAAAATTAAATCTATTTACTAAGTAAGTTTAAATAGTTATTATACCTATTTGAACAATTATTTTTTTCAAATAGTTATGATCTTTTGTTTTGTCATAAAATAATTGTTTTTATTCATACAAGTTTATTCATAATAAAATAATACTATTTTATTAATATTTTGAAAATTAATAGGTAGGAGATTTAAAAATAAAATCTATTTACCAAACAAGTTCAAAAAGTCATGTCTATTTGAACAATTATCTATTTCAAATCGTTATGACTTTTTATTTTTTAACAAAAAAATTATTTTTGTTCATGCGAAATTATTCAAAATAAAATAATATTGATACATTAATATTTTGAAAATTAATAAGAGATTTAAAAACTAAATTTGTTTACAGAAACAGTTTAAATAGTTTTGACTATGTGAAGAATTATCTATCTTAAATCATTATGATCTTTATTTCATCATAAAACAATTGTTTCTTTTCATACAAACTTATTTAGAATAAAATAATACTAATTTAATAATATTCCAAAAATTAAACAGTAAGAGATTAAAAAAAAAGTGATTGCCAAACTAGTTCTAATAGTTAAGACTATTAGAATAATTTTATGTTTCAAATCATTTTGACCTTTTGTTTAGTCATAAAATAATTATTTTAATTTATACAAGCTTATTCAGAATAAAGTAATACCAATTTATTAACATTCAAAAATATAATGAGTAAGAGATTTAAAAAAAAATCTATTTACTGAACAAGTTCAAATAGATTTGACTATTTGAACAACTATTTATTTAAAATTGTTAGACCTTTTATTTTGACATAAAACAATTGTTTCAATTCATCAAAAATTATCTAAAATAAAAAAAATACTACTTTATTAATATTTCAAAAATTAAAAAGCAAGTTATGACTATTTGAACAAATATCAATCTCAAATCATTATGATATTTGTTTTCTCATAAAACAATTGTTTCTAATCATACAAGCTTATTTGGATAAAAATAATACTAATTTAATAATGTTCTAAAAATTAGTATTTGCTGAACTAGTTCAAATATTTAAGACTATTAGAATAATTTTTAATTTCAAATTATTCTGGCCTTTTATTTAGTCATATAATAATTGTTTCAATTCATACAAGCTTATTTGGAATAAAATAAAACTAATTTAATAACATTCAAAAAATTAATAAGTAAGAGATTTGAAAAAATAACTTTGTTTACTAAACAAGTTCAAATAGTTATGACTATCTGAATAATTATCAATTTAAAATCGTTACGACCTTTTGTTTTGTCATAAATAATTGTTTTAGTTCATAAAAATTTATCCAAAATAAAATAATACTACTATATTAATATTTCAAAAGTTAATAAGTAAGAGATTTAAAAAATAAATTAGTTTACTATGTTAGTTCAAATAATTATGGCCATTTAAATAACTATCTATTTCAAATTGTTATTACCCTTTGTTTTCTCACAAAACAATTGCTTTTCAATATAGAAGCTTATTCGAAATAAAATAATATTAATTTACTAATATTTCAAGAATTAATAAGAGATTTAAAAAATAAATCTATATACCGAACTAGTTCAAATAGTTATGTCTATTTGAACAATTATCTATTTCATATTGTTATAACCTTTTCTTCTATCATAGGACAATTTTTTCTGTTTATATAAGTTTATTCGGAATAAAATAATACTAATTTAGTAATATTTCAGAAAATTAATCAATAAGAGATTTAAAATGTAAATCTATATACTAAACCATTTTAAATAGTTTTGACTATTTGAATAATTATCTATGTCAAATCATTATAACATTTTATTTTGTCATCAAACAATTGGTCCTGTTCATACTACTTTATTCAAAATAAAATAATACTAATTTAATAATATTTTGAAACTTAATAACCAAGAAAATTAAAAAAATAAATCTAATTACCGAACCAGTTCAAATAGTTAAGTCCATATGAATGATTATCTGTTTCAAATCATTATGACCTTTTTCTTTTATCGAAAAACAATGTTTTATTCATACAAGCTTATTTTGATTAAAATAATGCTAATTTAATAATATTTCAAAAATTAATAAGTAAGATATTTAAAAAATAAATTTGTTTATCGAATTAGTTCAAACGGTTAAGATTATTAGAATAGTTATCTATTTGAAATCATTCTGACCTTTTGTTTAGTCATAAAACAATTGTTTTAGTTTATACAAGCTTACTTAGAATAAATTAATACTAATTTATTAACATTCAAAAAATTAATAAGAAAGAGATCTAAAAAAATCTATTTACCAAACAAGTTCAAATAGTTATTACTATTTGAACAATTGTCTATTTAAAATCATTATAACCTTTTAATTTGTCACAAAACAATTGTTTCAGTTAATACAAGCTCAAAAGGAATACAATAATACTAGTTTATTAATACTTACTAAAATAATAAGTAAGAAAAATTTGTTTATCAAATTAGTTAAAATAATTATAGCCATTTGAATGATTATCTATTTCAAATTGTTATGACTTTTTGTTTTGTCATAAAACAATTATTTTTCATCATACAAACTTATTCAAAATAAAATAATGCTAATTTATTAATATCTTAAAAATTAATAAGTAAGAGATTTAAAAAATAAATATGTTTACCGAATCAGTTCAAATAGTTATGATTGTTTGAACAATTATCAATCTCAAATCGTTAAGATCTTTGTTTTGTCATAAAACAATGTTTCTGACCATAGAAGCTTATTCGATTAAAAATAATACTAATTTAATAATATTCTAAAAATTAATAAGTAAGATATTTAAAAAATAAATGAGTTTGCCGAGTCAATTTAAATAGTTAAAACTATTAGAATAAATATCTATTTCAAATCATTTTGACCTTTTATTTAGTCATAAAATATTTGTTTCATATTTTAAAAGCTTATTCAGAATAAAAAAATCTAAATTTATTAATATTTAAAAAATTAATAAGGAAATGATTTGAAAAAATAAATCTATTTACCAAACAAGTTCAAATAGTGATGACTATTTAAATAATTATTTATTTAAAATTATTATGACCTTTTGTTTTAACATAAAACAATTGTTTTAGTTCATAAAAAGCTTATCCAAAATAAAATAATACTAATTTCTTAATAATTCAAAAATTAATAACCAAGAGTTTAAAATAAATTTGTTTATCGAACAAATTCAAATAGTTATGACCATTTGAGCAATTGTCTATTTAAAATGTTATGACCTTTTGTTTTGTCATAAAGCAATTGTTTGAATTCATACAAGCTTAGTCAAAATAAAATAATACTAATTTATTACTATTTTGAAAATTAATGAGCGATTTAAAAGGTGAATCTATTTACCGGTTCAGTTCAAATAATTATGGCCATTTCAACAATTATCTATTTCAAATCGTTATTACCTTTTGTTTGGTCATGTAACAATTGATTTTTATCATATATGTTTATTCAAATAAAATAATAGTAAGTTATTAATCTTTCAAAAAATAATAAGTAAGAGATTTAAAAAAAATCTTTTTACCGAACAATTATATACTTCAAATCATTATAACCTTTTGTTTTGCCATAAAACAATTATTTCTATTCATACAAACTTATTCAAAATAAAACAATACTAATATGAAAATATTCTTAAAATTAATAATTAAGAGATTTAAAATATAAATTTATTTGCCAAACTAGTTCAAATAGTTAAGACTATATGAACAATTATCTATTTCAAATCATTTTTGTTTTGTCATAAAACAATTTTTTTCAATTCATACTAGCTTATTTGGAAAAAAAAATAAATTGAATTTATTAATATTTCAAAAATTAGTATGTAAAAGATTTAAAAAATAATTATGTTTACCTAACCAGTTCAAATAATTATGACTATTTGAACAATTATCTATTTCAAATCGCTATGACCATTTGTTTTGTCATAAAACAAATGTTTTTGTTCACATAAGTTTGTTCAAAATAAAATAGTACTAATCTATTAATATTTCAAAAATTAATAATAGATTTAAAAAAATAAATCTGTTTATCAAACCAGTTTAAAAAGTTATGACTATTTGAGCAATTATTTATTTCAAATTCTTATGATTTTTTGTTCTATTACAAAATAATAATTTCTGCTTGTAAAAGCTTATTCATATTAAAATAATACTAATTTATTAATATTTCAACAATTAATAAGTAAAAATTTTTTAAAATAAATATGTTTATTGAACAAAATCAAATAGTCATGACTATTTGAATAAGTATTTATTTGAAAATTGTTATGACCTTTTATTTTATCATAAAAAGTTATTTTAGTTCATATTAGTTGGTTTGAAATAAAATATTACTAAGTTATTAATATTCTAAAAATTAATAATTAAGAGATTTAAAAAATGAATATATTTACCAAACAAGTTTAAATAATTATAACTATTTGAACAATTATCTATTTGAAATCGCTATAACCTTTTGTTTTGTCACCAAAAGATTTTTTCTATTCATACAAGTTTATTTTGAATAAAGTAATATAATTTATTAATACTAAGACAATTAATAGTTAAAAGATTTAAAAAATAAATTTGTTTACCAAAAAAGTTCAAATTTTTATGGCTAATTGAACAATTATTTATTCAAATTGTTGGGTAGTACATCGAGTGTGGAACACATTTTTACGCAACTAGTCTTCTTCTTTAGCAGGTGAGATACTCAAGCTACGTTGTACGATTAAGGATGCTCCACAATCACCATAGGTAACCTCTTCCTCCTCTTCAAGGTTTTGATCCTCTTTAGCCAACTTTTCTTCATTTTCCTCCAAGTTTTCCTCTACTTGAGCCATAATCTTCTCATTTGCCATTCTTAGGCAATGCATCCAAGCCCTTAACATTTAAAACAACTTCTGGTTTATGCACTAAACTGAGGCTTGCTTGTTGAGGTTTCATCTTTCTTCTGGGGCTACTTTGGAATGGGCTTAAAAAGAACAATAGTTTTAGATGAGCCACCTTTATTGATATAGCCTTCTCGAGACCCAAATCTTAAGTTGCTACCATGGGCCTTCTTTTGTTGTCTTTCCACCTTAAGGGCAAGCTTTCATACATCATTGAAAGTCCAATAGGGTTATAGTTGTACCACATTAGCTATCTCAATCTTCAATCCTCTAAGATACCAGGCAATAGTCTGCTTTTCCTATCCCATCAATTCATATTTTAACATAAGGGATCAAACTCAGCTGTAAACTCCTCTATTAAGAGATCTCTTTGCTTCAAGTTATAGAGCCTAAGTAAGACATCTTGTCAAAATTCGTATGGGAGATACTTTCTCTTTAACTCTCTTTTCATTTTCTCCCAAGTTGCAAATTTTCTCCTACTTTCTCTTTCCCTTTACTTTTTCAAAATTTTCCACCAAAAAGATGCATGCTTTCTAAGTTTGATGGCCACTAGCTTTACTTTACAATGTTTAAAGGCATCATGGTGTTGAAATATGCATTCTATTGTGTGTAGCCAATCTAAGAATTATTTAAGTTTCATATTCTCCTTGAACTCAGGAATCTCTATCTTCGGATTGAATATGCTAGGTTGAAGTTGGTTTCTGTGTAGATAGTCTCTGACTTATTGTGGTGAGGTAGGGTGCTATCATTAGAATCACTGTTGTTTCTATGGTATGGATTGGCCTGTCCTTCATCTTTTCCATTCCTCTTTCTTCACCTCTTTATCTCCTCTCTTTTTTCTTGTATATGCAGTTATTATTGTAGTTGAAGAATCTGTTGTCACATTTCCTCTATGAGGGCATCCCTTGGGTGAACATTTGTAGTTGCTACAACATCAGTGTTAGCTTCAACATCTTCTACTGGCGCTTGATGATGATGACCTGCCATAGCTCTAATACCAATTTGAAGCTGGGAATTGATGGTTGAGATATTGAAAAGTAACTACAAATAGAAAAAGCTCACAAAAAAGAAAACTCATAAGAATTTGAATAATGGTAGAATATGATTATTAGATTGAAAGGGATAAAAGTTCACCACCAAGACTAGACACTAAGGGATACAAAATCACCACCGTAAGAATTCTAATCAAGGATACAGAACAATAGAAGTTCACCACTCTAAGAAATCTACCTAAGAATACAAAACTTGAAAAACAATCTAAAAGATTGCTTAAGGATAAAGAAAACTCTATTCTGCTTTTTACTAAAGAATAATATAAAATAAATAAGCTAGGAACATCCCTCCAAGCATGGGAACTTTGAAATTGAATTGCTAGAATCGTGCCTAAAATCAAAGGATTTGCATGTGAACCCATTTACTCTTATAGATTATATAATAATGAATCTAACCATAATCCCATCCATCTTCATGCTCTTCTTTTCCAACTAGTGTGAACATTATCTCCTTATTCTAACCGACCTTATTTTTGCATTTATTTAGTGGATTTGGACCAATGATAGGCCCATCTTATTTTTGGATAAGTCTTCCTTAGTCTCAGCCTAAGTTGTGAGATGTGCAGACTCTCTAGTGTCATAATGATTTGAAATAGATAATTGTTCAAATAGTTATAATTATTTGAACCGGTTCAGTAAATAAAATTATTTTCTAAATCTCTTATAAATTTTGAAATATTAATAAATTATTTCTAGTCTATTTAGAATAAGCTTGTATGAGCTGAAGTAATTGTTTTATGATAAAACAAAAGGTCATAAAAATTTGACATAAATAATTGTTCATATAGTCATAATTGTTTGAATTGGTTCGACAAATGGATTTATTTTTTAAACTCTTAGCTATTAATTTTCAGAATATTACTAAATTAGTATTATTTTATTCCGAATAAGCTTGTATGAATAGAAATAATTGTTTTATTATAGAATAAAATGTTATAACAATTTGAAATAGATAATTGTTCAAATAGTCATAACTATTTGATTTGGTTCAGTAAACAAATTTATTTTTTAAACCTCTTATTAAATCTTGAAATATTTGTAAATTAGTATTATTTTATTTTGAATAAGCTTGTATGTTGAAAAATAATTGTTTTATTACAAAACAAAAGGTAATAACAATATGAAACAGATAGTTGTTCAAATGGCCAGAATTATTTGAACTTATTAAGTAAACTGATTTATTTTTTAAATCTCTTACTTATTAACTTTCGAAATAATAATAAAGTAGCACTATTTTCTTTTGAATAAGCTTTTGTGAACTAAAATAATTGTTTTATGACAAAACAAAAGGTCATAACAATTTTAAATTGATAATTTTTTAAATAGTAATAACTCTTTGAACTTGTTTAGTAAACAAATTTATATTTTCAAATCTCTTGCTTATTAATTTTTGGAATGTTAATAAATTAGTATTATTTTATTCTAAATAAGCTTGTATGAACTGAAACAATTATTATAGGACTAAACAAAAGGTTAGAATGATTTGAAATATATAATTATTCTAATAGTCTTAGCTATTTGAACTGGTTCGACAAATACATTTATTTTTAAAATATTTCACTAATTGTTGGAATATTATTAAATTAGTATTATTTTTATCCGAATTAGCTTGTATGATTAGAAACAATTATTTTATGAGAAAACAAAGATCATAATGATTTGAGATTGATATTTGTTCAAATAGTTATAACTATTTGAACTAGTTCAGAAAACAACTTTAGTTTTAAATCTCTTGCTTATTAATTTTTTAAATGTTAATAAAGTAATATTATTTTGTTTTGAATAAGATTTTATGAAATGAAACAATTGTTTTATGACAAAATAAAAGGTCATAAGGGCTTTAAATAGATAATTGTTTAAACAGTCAAATATATTTGAACTTGTTTGATAAATAGATTTATTTTATTTTAATCTCTTGCTCATTAATTTTTTGAAAGTTAATAAATTACTATTATTTTATTTTGAATAATCTTGTATGAACTGAAATAATTGTTTTATGACTAAATAAAAGGTAAGAATGATTTGAAATAGATAATTGTTCTAATAGTCTTAACTATTTGAATTGGTTCGTTAAACTCATTTATTTTTTAAATCTCTTTCTTATTATTTTTTAGAATATTATTAATTTAGTAATATTTTACTTTGAATAAGCTTGTGTGAACAAAAGCAATTGTTTTATTAAAAAACAAAGATCATAATGATTTGAGATAGATAATTATTCAAATAGTCATAAGTATTTGAATTGGTTTGATAAACATATTTAATTCTTAAATCTCTTATTAATTTACAAAATATTAATAAATTAGTATTATTTTATTCTGAATAATTTTGTATTAATAGAAACAATCATTTTACGATAAAACAAAATGTCATAATGATTTGAAATAGATAATAATTCAAATAGACATGACTATTTAAACTTATTCGATAGATAGGTTTATTTTTTCAAAATCTCCAACTTATTAATTTTTAGAATATTCATAAATTAGTATTATTTTATTTCAAATAAAATTGTATGAATAGAAACAATTGTTTTATGACAAAACAAAAAGATCAAAATGATTTGAAATAAATAATTATTTGAAGGGTCATAACTATTCGAACTCGCTCGGTAAATAGATTTATTTTTTAAATCTTTTACTTATTAATTTTTGAAATTTTAATAAATTAGTATCATTTTATTCCAAATAAGCTTTTATGAAAAAAAATAATTGGTTTATGACGAAACAAAAGCTCATAACAATTTCAAATAGATAATTGTTTAACTATTTGAACGTGTTAAAAAAACATATTTATTTTTTAAATTTTTACTTGTTAATTTTTGAAATATTAATAAATTTATATTATTTTATTCGAAATAAGCTTGCATGAATAGAACCAATTGTTTTACGACAAAACAAACAATCATAATGTTTTGAAATAGATAATTGTTTAGATAGTCATAACTATTTGAACATGTTCAATAAATAGATTAATTTTTTAATTCTCTTACTTAGAATATTAATAAATTAGTAGTATTTTATTTCAAATAAGCTTATATGAACTAAGACAATTGTTTTATTACAAAACAAAAGGTCACAATGATTTGAAATAAATAATTATTCAAATACTCATGACCATTTGAACTTGTTCGATAAACATGTTTATTTTTTAAATCTTTTACTTATTATTTGTTGAAATATTAATAAATTAATATTTTTTTTAATTTGAATAAGCTTGTATAAACATAAACAATTGTTTTATGACAAAACAAAAGGTTATAACAATTTAAAATAAATAATTGTTCAAATTATCATAAAGATTTGAACTTGTTTAGTAAATAGATTTATTTGTTAAATCTTTTACTTATTAATTGTCTTAATATTAATAAATTTATATTATTTTATTTGAAATAAACTTCTATGAATAGAAAAAAAATCTTTTTAAAACTAAACAAAAGGTTATAGCAATTTCAAATAGATAATTGTTCAAATAATCATAATTATTTAAATTTGTTTGTTAAACAGATTCATTTTTTAAATCTCTTAATTATTAATTTTCAAAATATTAATAACTTAGTATTATTTTATGTCGAATAAGCTCATTTGAACCAAAATAATTTTTTTATGACAAAACAAAAATTCATAACGATTTGAAATAAATAATTATTCAAACAATCATGACTATTTGATCTAGTTTGATAAGCATATTTATTTTTAAAATTTTTTTCATATTAATTGTTAAAATAATAATAAATTGGTATTAATTTAATCCAAATAAGCTTGTATGAATATAAACTATTGTTTTATAATAGAACAAAAAGTTAAAACAATTTGAAATAAATAATTGCTCAAATAGTCATAACATTTTTTACTGGTTTGATAAATATTAATAAATTAGTATTATTTTATTTTAAACAAACTTATATTAACAAAAACAATTGTTTTGTGACAAAATAAAAAGTAATAATGATTTGAAAGAGATACTTGTTCAAATAGTTATAATTATTTGAACTAGTTTAGTAAATAGAATTATTTTCTAAATCTTTTATAATTTTTTTAAATATTAAGAAATTAGTTTTACTCTATTCCGAATAAGCTTGTATGAGTTGAAATAATTGTTTTATGACAAAACAAAAGATCATAACAATTTGAGATAAATAATTGTTCATATAGTCTTAACTGTTTAAATTGGTTCAGCAAATGAATTTGTTTTTTAAATCTCTTAGCTATTAATTTTTAGAATATTACTAAATCAATATTATTTTATTCCAAATAAGCTTGTATGAATAGAAACAATTATTTTATTATAGAACAAAATGTTATAACAATATGAAATAGATAATTGTTTAAATAGTCATAACTATTTGAACTGGTTCAGTAAACAGATTTATTTTTTAAATCTCTTATTAATTTTTGAAATATTAGTAAATTAATATTATTTTATTTCAAACAAGCTTATATGTTGAAAAACAATTGTTTTATGATAAAATAAAAGGTAATAGCAAATTGAAACAAATAGTTGTTCAAATGGCAATAATTATTTAAACTTATTTAGTAAACTAATTTATTTTTTAAATCTCTTATTAACTTTTGAAATAATAATAAAGTAGTATTATTTTCTTTTGGATAAGCTTTTATGAACTAAAATAATTGTTTTATGACAAAACAAAAGGTCATAATGATTTTAAATCAATAATTGTTCAAATAGTCATAACTTTTTGAACTTGTTCAGTAAACAAATTTATCTTTTCAAATCTCTAGTTTATTAATTTTTGGAATGTTAATAAATTAGTATTATTCTATTCTGAATAAGCTTGTATGAACTGAAACAATTATTATAGGACTAAAAAAATGTTAGAATGATTTGCAATAGATAATTATTCTAATAGTCTTAACTATTTGCACTGGTTCGGTAAATATATATATATTTTTAAATCTCACTAATTTTTGAAATATTATTAAATTAGTATTTTTTTTTTGTCCAAATAAGCTTTTATGATCAGAAACAATTGTTTTATGAGAAAAGAAATATCATAATGATTTGAGATTGATAGTTGTTCAAATAGTCATAACTATTAATTTTTGAAATATTAATAAAGTAGTATTATTTTATTTCAAATAAGTTTTTATGAAATGAAACAATTATTTTATGACAAAACACAAGGTTATAACGACTTTAAATAGATAATTATTCAAATAGTTAAATCTATTTGAACTTGTTCGATAAATAGATTTATTTTTTAAATCTTTTGCTCATTAATGTTTTGAATGTTATTAAATTACTATTATTTTGTTCTGAATATGCTTGTATGAATTAAAATAATTGTTTTATTACTAAACAAAATGCCAAAACAATTTGAAATAGATAATTATTTTAATAGTCTTAACTATTTGAACTAGTTTAACAAACACATTTATTTTTCAAAGCTCTTATTAATTTTTTGAATATTATTAAATTAGTATTATTTTAATATGAATAAGCTTGTATGAAAAGAAACAATTGTTTTATGATAAAATAAATATCACAATGATTTGAGATATATAATTGTTCAAATATTAATAACTATTTAAACTATATTGGTAAACAGGAGTAGTTTTTAAATCTCTTATTAATTTTTAAAATATTAATAAATTAATATTATTTTATTTTGAATAATTTTGCATGAATAGAAACAATTGTTTTATGACAAAACAAAAAGTCATAACGATTTGAAATAGATAATTGTTTAGATGGACATGACTATTTAAACTTATTCAGTAAACAAATTTATTTTTTATATCTTCTACCTATTAATTTTTAGGATATTAATAAGTTAGTATTATTTTATTCTGAATAAACTTGTAAGAATAGAAACAATTGGTTTACGATAAAACAAAATATCATAACTATTTGAAATAAATAATTGTTCAAACAGGCATTGCTATTTGAACTTGCTCGGTAAACTGATTGATTCTTTAAATCTTTTACTTATTCTTTTTGGAATATTAATAAACTAGTATTATTTATATTGAATACGCTTGTATAAACAGAAACAATTGGTTTATGACAAAACAAAAGGTCATAATTATTTAAAATAGATAATCGTTCAAATAGTTATAACTATTTGAACGTGCTCAAAAAACATATTTATTTTTAAAATTTTACTTATTAATTTTTAGAAAATTAATAAATTTATATTATTTTATTTGAAATAAGCTTGTATGAACAGAAGCAATTATTTTATTACAAAACAAAATATCATAATGATTTGGAATAAAAAATTGTTTATATAGTTATAACTATTTAAACTTATTCGGTAAATAAATTTATTTTTTAAATCTCTTACTCATTAATTTTTGAGACATTAATAAATTAGTATTATTTTATTTCAAATAAACCTATATGAGCTATTATAATTGTTTTATGATGAAACAAAAGGTCATAACAATTTGAAATAGATAATTATTCAAATAATTATGACTATTTAAACTTGGTCAATAAACATATTTATTTTTAAAATCTGTTACTTATTAATTATCAAAATGTTAATAAATTAATATTATTTTAATTTGAATAAGCTTGTATGAACAAAAACAATTGTTTTATGATAAAATAAAAGGTCATAACATTTGAAATAAATATTTATTTAAATAGTCACAATTATTTGAATTTATTCGGTAAACATAGTTATTTTTTAAGTCTTTCATTTATTCATTGTCTGAATATTAATAAATTTGTATTATTTTAATTGAAATAAGCTTGTATGAATAGAAAAATTATTTTATGACAAAAAAAAGGCTATAGCAATTTGAAATAGGTAATTGTTCAAATAATCATAACTATTTGAACTTGTTCAATAAACAGATTTAGTTTTTAAATCTTTTGCTTATTAATTTTTGAAATATTAATAAATTAGAATTATGCTATTTTGAATAAGCTTGTACGAATAAAAACAATTGTTTTCTGATTAAATAAAAGATCATAATGATTTGAAATATATAATTGTTCAAACAGTTATAACTATTGCACTGGTCAGGCAATATTCATTTTTTAAATATGTTACTTATTAGTTTTTAGAATATTAATAAATTAGCATTATTTTATTTCAAATAAGATTGCATCAGTAGAGACAATTTTTTATAACAAAAATATTGGTTATAACGATTGGAAATAAATAACTATTCAAATTGTTATAACTAATTGAACTGGTTTAGTAAACATATTTATATTTTAAATCTATTAATAATTTTCAAAATATTAATAATTTAATATTATTTTATTTCAAACAAATTTATATGAACCAAAACATTTATTTTATGATAAAACAAAAGGTCATAACGATTTGAAATAGATAATCACTTATATAGCGTTTACTACTTGAATTGGTTTGGCAAACAATTTTTTTTAAATCTCTTAGTTATTAATTTTCATAATATTATTAGATTAGTATTATTTTATTTCAAATAAGCTTGTATGAACATAAATAATTATTTTATGATAAAACAAAAAATTATAACGATTTGAAATATATGATTGTTTAAATAGTTATAATTATTTGAACTAGTTTGCTAAACAAATTTATTTTTTAAATCTCCTACTCATTAATTTTTGAAATATTAATAAATTAGTATTACTTTATTCCAAATAGGCTTATACGATGAAAAGTAATTGTTTTATGACAAAACAAAAGTTCATAACAATTTGAAATAGATAATTATTCAGATGGTCACAATTATTTGAACTGATTCGATAAATTGATTTATTTTTTAAATCTCCAATTTCTCAATTTTGAAATATTAATAAAGTAATATTATTTTATTTTTAATAAGCTTATATGTACTTAAATAATTGTTTTATTATTAAACAAAATGTCATTATGATTTTAAAATGGTCATAATTATTAGAACTGGTTAGGTAAACGAATTATTTTTTAAATCTCTTACTTATTAATTTTTGAAATATTAATAAATTCATTTTATTTTATTTCAAATAAGCAAGTATGAATTGAAAAAAATGTTTTATGACAAAACAAAAGGTCGTAACAATTTAAAATAGATAATTGTTCATAACGATTTGAAATAAATAATTATTCAAATAGTTATAACTAATTAAACTGATTTGGCAAGCATATTTATTTTTTAAATCTCTTATGTATTAATTATTGAAATATTAATAAATTAATATTATTTTATTTCGAACAAACTTAGATGAACAAAACAATTTGTTTTATGACAAAACAAAGGGTAATAATGATTTGAAATAAATAATTGTTCAAGTAGTCATAATTATTTGAAATAGTTCTACCAACAAAATTGTTATGACTTTTTGTTTTGTTATAAAAAAAATTTTTTTGTTCATTCAAGCTTATTTGGATTAAAATAATATTAATTTATTAATATTTTGACGATTAATAAGTAAAAGACTTAAAAAAATATGTTTACCGAACAAGTTCAAATAATCATGACTATTTGAATAATTATCTATTTCAAATCATTGTGACCTTTTGTTTTGTATAAAACAATTGTTTCAATTAATATAAGCCTATTTGAAATAAAATAATTCTAATTTATTAACATACTAAAAATTAACGAGTGAGAGAATTAAAAAAATGAATCTATTTGCCAAACAAGTTCAATTAGTTATGACTATCTAAATAATTATCTATTTTAAAACATTATGACCATTCATTTTGTCAAAAAATAATTGGTTTTGTTCATGCAAGCTTATTTAGAATAAAATAATATAAATTTATTAAAATTCCAAAATTAATAAGTAAAAATTTAAAAAATAAATATGTTTTCTGAACACGTTAAATAGTTATGACTATTTGAACAATTATCTATTTCAAATCGTTATGACAATTCGTTTTGTCATAAACCAATTGTTTCTATTCATACAAGCTTATTTGGAATAAAATAATACTAATTTATTAATATTTCTAAAATTAATAAGTAAAAGATTTAAATAATAAATCTATTTACCGAGCAAGTTCAAATAGTTATGACTATTTAATAGTTATATATTTCAAATCGTTATGATCTTTTATTTTGTCATAAAATAGTTATTTCTATTCATACAAGTTTATTTGGAATAAAATAACACTAATTTATTATTATTCTAAAAATTAATAAGTTAGAGATTTAAAAAATAAATCTGTTTACCGAACAAGTTCAAATAGTCATGTCCATTTGAATTGTTATTAACTTCAAATCGTTATGACATTTTGTTTTGTCATAAAATAAATGTTTCTATTTATACAAAATTATTTAGGATAAAATAACACCAATTTATTACTATTTTGAAAATTAATAAGGATTTAAAAATAAATGTATTTTTCGAACCAATTTAAATAGTTAAGATTGTTAGAACAATTATCTATTCCAAATTTTTTTGATCTTTTGTTTAGTAAAAAATAATTGTTTCAGTACATACATACTTATTCAAAATATAATAATACTAATTTATTAAAATTTAAAAAATTATTAAGTAAGAAATTTAAAAAAAATTATTTACTGAATAAGTTCAAATAGTTATGACTGTTTGAACAATTATCTATTTAAAATGGTTATGATATTTTATTTTATCATAAAACAACTATTTCAGTATATAAAAGTTTATTCAAAATTAAATAATATTACTTTACTAATATTTCAATAATTGATAAGTTAGAGATTTAAAAAATAAATTAGTTTATCAAATTAGTTCAAATAATTATGGCCATTTGAATAATTATTTGTTTCAAATCGTTATGAACTTTTATTTTATCATAAAACAATTGTTTTTCATCCTACAAGCCTCTTTCAAATAAAATAATATTAATTTTTTAATATTTCAAAAATTAATAAGTAAGAAATTTAAAAAGTTAATCTGTTTAGTGAACCAGTTCAAATAGTTATGACTATTTGAACAATTATATATTTCAAATTGGTATAACCTTTTGTTATCTCATAAAATAATTATTTCTGTTCACACAAGTTTATTCAAAATAAAATAATACTAATGCAATAATATTATGAAAATTAATAACTAAGATATTTAAAAAATAAATTTGTTTGGTGAACTAGTTTAAATAGTTAAGGGTATATGAAAATTTTTATTTCAAATCATTATAACCTTTTGTTTTGTCATAAACAATTTTTTTAGTTCTTAATAGCATATTCAAAATAAAATAAAACAAATTTATTAATATTTCAAAACTTAATAAGTAAGAGATTTAAAAAACAATTATGTTTGCCTAACTAGTTCAAATAATTATGATTATTTGAATAATTATCTATTTCAAATCATTATGACCTTTTGTTTAGTCATAAAACAAATGTTTTTGTTCATATAAGTTTGTTCAGAATAAAACAATAATAATTTATTAATATTTTGAAAATTAAGAAGTAAGAAATTTAAAAATAAATTTGTTTACTAAACCAGTTCAATTAGTTATAACTATTTGAACAATCATTTATTTCAAATCATTATGACCATTTGTTTTGTCATAAAACAATTATTCTGTTCATATAGTC
This sequence comes from Durio zibethinus, assembly GCF_047325235.1. Taxonomy (NCBI): domain Eukaryota; kingdom Viridiplantae; phylum Streptophyta; class Magnoliopsida; order Malvales; family Malvaceae; genus Durio; species Durio zibethinus. The sequence goes on along the minus strand of NC_143164.1, from coordinate 657,758 downwards.
GTATTTGGAATAAAGTAATGCTAATTTATTAATATTTTGAAAACTAATAAGTAACAAATTTAAAGAATGAAACTATTGGCCTGACTAATGTAAATAGTTATGACTATTTGAACAATTATCTATTTCAAATCATTATGACCTTTCGTTTTATCACAAAATAATTGTTTCTATTCGTATAAGCTTATTTGAATAACATAATTCTATTTTATTAATATTCTAAAAATCAATAAGTAAGAAATTTAAAAAATGAATCTATTTATTGAACAAGTACAAATAATTATGACTATTTGAATAATTATCTATTTTAAATCGCTATAACCTTTTGTTTTGTCATAAAACAAAATTTTCTATTCATAAAAGCTTATTTCAAATAAAATTACATAAATTTATTAATATTTAGACACATAATAAGTAAAAGATTTTTAAAAAAAATTGTTTATCAAATAAGTTCAAATAGTTATGACTATTTGAACAATTAGTTGTTTCAAATCATTAAGACTCTTTATTTTGTCATGACGCAATTGTTATTCTTCATACAAGCCTATTTGGATTAAAATAATATTAATTTATTAATATTTTAAAAATTAATAAGTAAAAGTTTTAAAATAAATATATTTATCGAACAAGTTTAAAGAGTCATAACTATTTGAATAATTATCTATTTCAAATTGTTATGACCTTTTATTTTGTCATAAAACAATTGCATCAATTCATATAGGCTTATTCGGAATAAAATATCATTAATTTATTAATATTTTAAAAATTAATGAGTAAGAGATTTAAAAAAAATGAATCTGTTCACTAAACAAGTTCAAATAATTATGACTATTTGAACAATGATCTATTTCAAATTCTTATAACCTTTTGTTTTGTCATAAAATAATCGTTTCTATTCATACAGGCTTATTTTGAATAAAATAATTAAATTTATTAATATTCCAAAATTTAATAAGTAAAAATTTTAAAAATAATTTTTTTTCGAACACATTCAAATAGTTTTAACTATTTGAACAATCATCTATTTCAAATAGTTATGACTTTTGTTTTGTGGTAAACCAATTGTTTCTATCCATACAAGCTTATTCGAAATAAACTAATACTAATTTATTAATATTCCAAAAATTAATAAGTAAAAGATTTAAAAAATAAATCTGTTTACTGAGTAAGCTCAAATAGTTATGATTGTTTGAGCAATTTTTTATTTCAAATAGTCATGATCTTTTGTTTTATCATAATCATACAAGTTTATTCGAAATAAAATAATACTATTTTATTAAGATTTTGCAAATTAATAGGTAGGAGATTTGCAAAATAAATTTGTTTACCAAACAAGTTCAAATAGTCATGTTCATTTGAACAATTATCTATTTCAAATCGTTATGACCTTTTGTTTTGTAGTAAAACAATTGTTTCTGTGCATACAGAATTATTCAAATAAAATAATATTGACTTATTAGTATTTTGAAAATTAATAAGAGATTTAAAAACTAAATCTATTTACCGAATCGGTTCAAATAGTTATGACTATTTGAATAATTATCTATCGCAAATCATAATGATCTTTATTTTGTCACACAACAATTGTTTCTTTTCACATAAGCGTATTTGATTAAAAAGATACTAATTTAATAATATTCTGAAAATTAATAAGTAAGAAATTTAAAAAATAAATATGTTTGTCGAACTAGTTCAAACAGTTAAGACTATTAGAACAATTATCGATTTCAAATCATTCTAACCTTTTGTTTAGTCATAAAATAATTATTTCAGTTCATACAAGCTTATTTGGAATAAAATAATACTAATTTATTAACATTTGAAAAATTAATAAGCAAGAGATTTAAAAAAAAATTTTGTTTACTGAACAATTTCAATTAGATATGACTATTTGAACAATTATTTATTTAAAATTATTTTAACCTTTTATTTTGTCACAAAACAATTGTTTCAGTTAATAAAAACTTATCGAAATAAAATAATACTACTTTTTAATATTTCAAAAATTATTAAGCAAGATATTTAAAAACTAAAGCTATTTTCTAAAACAATTCTAGTAGTTATGACTATTTGAACAAATATCAATCTCAAATCATTATGATCTTTATTTTGTCATAAAACAATTGTTTCCGATCATATAAGCTGATTTGGGTAAAAATAAAACTAATTTAATAATATTTTGAAAATTAGTAAGTAAGAGATTTAAAAAATAAATATGTTTGCCGAATCAATTTAAATAGTTAAGATTATTAGAATAATTATCTATTTCAAATCATTTTAACTTTTGTTTAGTCACAAAATAATTGTTTCAGTTCATACAAGCTATTTGAAAGAAAATAATACTAATTTATTAACTTTAAAAAAATTAATAAGCAAGAGATTTGAAAAAATAAATCTATTTACTGAACAAGTTCAAATAGCTATAACTATTTGAATAATTATCTATTTAAAACCATTATGAACTTTTGTTTTGTCATAAAACAATTGTTTCAGTTCACAAAAGTTTATCCAAAATAAAATAATACTACTTTATTAATATTTTGAAAACTAACAAGAGATTTAAAAAATAAATTAGTTTACTGAATCGGTTTAAATAATTATGGATATTTAAATATTTATTTATTTCAAATCGTTATTACCTTTCATTTTGTTATAAAAAAATTGTTTTTCAACATGCAAGCTTATTTGAAATAAAATTGTTAGTACTTTTCATTTTGTCATAAAACAATAATTTTTGAACATACAAGCTTATTTGAAATAAAACAATACTAATTTATTAATATTTCAAGAATTAGTATGAGATTCAAAAAATAAATATGTTTACTGAATAAGTTCAAATAGTTATGACTATTTGAATAATTATTTATTTTAAATTGTTATAACTTTTTATTCTGTCATAAAATAATTATTTCTGTTCATATAAATTTATTCAAAATAAAATAATACTAAATTAATAACATTCTAAAAATTCATAACTAAGAGATTTAAAAAATAAATTCGTTTCTTGAATCAGTTCAAATAGTTAAAACTATATGAATAATTATTTATTATTTCAAATTGTTATAACCTTTTGTTTTGTTATAAAACAATTATTTCAACTCATCCAAGTTTACTCGCAATAAAATAAAATAAAATTATTAATATTTCAAAATTTTATAGAGGTTTAAAAAATAATATTACTTATCGAACGAATTTAAATAATTATAACTATTTGAACAATTATATATTTCAATTTGTTATAACCTTTTGTCTTTTCATAAAATAATTATTTCTATTCATACAAGCTTATTTATAATAAAATAATACTAATCTAATAATATTTTGACTATTAATAACTAAGAGATTTAAAAAATAAATTTGTTTAACTATTTGTATTGGTCAGGCCAATAAATTCATTTTTTAAATTCGTTACTTATTAATTTTTTGAATATCAATAAATTAGCATTACTTTATTCCAAATAAGACTGTATCAATTGTCATAACGTCTAGATCTGGGGATCTATCGCTAGACATTGACTTAAAGAGTCGCCACTAATCTTTTTTATCTAGGTGCGATTGGCCACCTAAAGAATCTATCCTTTTAGGGAACACCTAAGTTTAAGGGTCCCTAAAAGAATAGGTTCGGGTCTACTAACCAGAACAGGGTTCGGGGGTTCGGTTATGTGTGAAGAAGGTTATAGCACCCTCACAACGCCCATTGAAAGATGGTACCAGCTTAATTTTGTGTTATCTAATAAGCCTTAAAAATTTAACAAGTAATTAATTATTGGAAATTATTCTCAATTGACTCTAATACTTTTAGCAAAAAATTGAGAAAATTCCCTCACCTCAAGAGTATACAAGAAAACTACCGTTTCACTTACAGAGGGTCCATCGTCGGGTTATTTAGAATTAAAGAAAATTCAAGAAAATAAAAAGAAAAAAATGATTGCTTTTATACAGGAAAAATTGATACTTTCAACTTTTTCGCAAAAAAAAGATTTTTGAAAACTTATTTTAAGAAAAATTGATACTTTCAACTTTTCCCCAAAAATATTTTTTTTTAGAAAGCTTATTTTCAAGGAAAATTGATACTTTCAATTTTTCCTCAAAAATATTTTTTAGAAAGCTTATTTTCAAGGAAAATTGATACTTTCTACTTTTCCTCAAAAATATTTTTTTTGAATTTTATTTAAAGAAAATAAAATAAAATAAAAATAAAAATAAAAATAAAGAAAAATAAAATAAAATGTATTAAACAATTCTAATCTAATCAATAAATAATAATAATAATAATAAATTAATAAAAAATGAAAAAGAAAAAAGAAAAAAAAAACATGGGAATGGCTCGGTTTAATGGCTCGGCTCGGCTCGGCTCGGCTTGAGGAAAAAAAATGGCTCGAAGATGCGGCTCGAGGGGTCGACTCGCTTGAGAAACGGTTCGGAGACGCGGTTCGCACATGGGTCGAAAGTGGGTTTGCGCTCGGGTTGGGTCAGATTTTGGCAAAACGTGCGGATCCTGTGGGTTTACTAACGTAAAAACGATGTCATTTTAGGGAGGGTATATAAGGCTGAAGGTTGATTTTTTTCTCAGAATTCCCTTCTCCTCTTCTCTCTCTTCCCTTCTTTTCTTGTCCCATCTCTCTAAACCGACGAAGAACTCCAGTTAAATCTCGTCGGATTTAGAAAATTTCATTGAAATCTGAGTTTTTCACCAAAAGTTCATCAAAAATATGATCGATTTCTGGAAATAGTCACCGAAAACTGGGTATCTGGTCGAAAATTTCAAACTTGGTCAAAAAAGTCGTCAAAAAATTCAAACTTTGTTGAAAAATTCAATCGAAATCTGGAAATTTTTGAAAAATTTCCAGAAAAAATTCGTAAAAATTTCTCTAAAAATTCCCATCGATTCCTGGAGCTATTCTAATGCACTAAAAACCCTTTTTAGCTTATGTTTCTTTTCTGTGTCTTCTGTTCTGTTCCAGCCACTATTTATAGGGATTGATCAGAAGAGTTTTTGATCAATCCTTATTCCCTTTTGGATTGGGATTCAATATTTGAATCCAATCTGGATTCTGATTGAATTCGAAATTCACGGTAAAACTCAAGTTTCTATCCTAATCCAACTCCAATCGAGTAAAGAAAAGAAGAAAAGAAAAAATATAAAAAATAATAAAATAAAATAAAATAATAATAAGGATAATATATTAATTAATAGATAAATAATAATAATAATAGATAAATAATAATAAAGTATATATATGTATATTAACAGATAAATACTAAAATATATATATTAATAAATAGTAACAATAAATAAATAAATAAGATACAAAAAATAAAAATACCAGAATAAAAAATAAAACGGGCCTACCCATTTGGATTAGGCCCAATTGATTTGGGCCTAGACTAAATTGGGTGTCTACATCAATAGAAACAATTGTTTTATGACAAAACAAATGGTCATAATGATTTGAAATAAATAATTATTCAAATTGTTATAACTACTTGAATTGGTTTGGTAAATAGATTTTTTTTTTCAAATCTCTTATTAATTTTTAAAATATTAATAAATTAATATTATTTTATTTAGAACAAACTTATATGAGCACAAATATTTGTTTTATGACAAAACAAAAGGTCATAACGGATCAAAATAGATAATTACTCATATAGCCTTAACTATTTGAATTGGTTCAACAAACAAATTTATTTTTTAAATCTCTTAGTTATTGATTTTCATAATATTATTAGATTAGTATTATTTTATTCCAAATAAGCTTGTATGAACATAAATAATTGTTTTATGACAAACCAAAAGATTATAACGATTTGAAATATATAATTATTCAAATAATAATAACTATTTAAACTAGTTCGATAACTATATTTATTTTTTAATTCTCCTACTTATTAATTTTTGAAATATCAATAAATTAGTATTATTTTATTCTAAATAAACTTCTATGATGAAAAATAATTGTTTTATAACAAAACAAAAGTTCATAATGATTTAAAATAGATAATTGTTCAAATGGCTATAATTATTTGAACTGATTCGAGAAACTGATTTATTTTTTAAATCTCCAACTTCTTAATTTTTGAAATAGTAATAAAGTAATATTATTTTATTTTGGCTAAGTTTAATTGAACTAAAACAATTGTTTTATTATAAAACAAAAGGTCATAATGATTTTAAATAGATAATTGTTCAAATAGTCATAACTATTTGAACTTGTTTGATTAATAGATTTATTTTTTAAAATTTCTTGCTTATTAATTTTTTGAATGTTAATAAAATTATATTATTTTATTTCAAATTAGCTTGTATGAACTAAAAAAAAATTTTATGACAAAAAAAAGTCAGAACGTTTTGAAATAGATAATTATTCTAATAGTCTTAACTATTATAACTGGTTCAGCAAAAACATTTATTTTTAAATCTCTTACTTATTAATTTTTATAATATTATTAGTTTAGTATTATTTTACTTTGAACAAGCTTGCATGAATAGAAATAAATGTTTTATGACAAAACAAAGATCATACTATTTGAGATAAATAATTATTAAAATAGTCAAAACTATTTAAAATCGTTTGGTAGAAAGATTTAGTTTTTAAATCTCTTATTAATTTTTGAAATATTAATAAATTAATATTATTTTATTTTGAATAATTTTGTAAGAATAAAACAATTGTTTTACAACAAAATAAAATGTCACAATAATTTGAAATAGATTATAGTTCAAATGGACATGGCTATTTGAACTTGTTCAGCAAATATATTTATTTTTCAAATCTTCAACTTATTAATTTTTACAATATTAATAAATTAATATTATTTTGTTTCAAATAAACTTGTATGAATAGAAACAATTATTTTATGACAAAAGAAAAGATCATAACAATTTGAAATAAATAATTGTTCAAATAGTCATAACTATTTGAACTCTCGTTAAACATATTTACTTTTTAAATCTTTTACTTACTAATTTTTAGAATTTTAATAAATTAGTATTATTTTTATTCTGAATAAGTTTTTATGAACAAAAACAATTAGTTTATGACAAGACAAAAAATCATATAATTTGAAATAGATAATTGTTTAAATAGTCATAACTATTTGAATGTGTTTAGAAAACATTTTTTTCTTATTAGTTTCTAGAATATTAATAAATTTAAATTATTTTATTCAAAATAAGCTTGCATGAACAAAACCAATTGTTTTGTGGCAAAACGAAAGGTCATAATATTTTAAAATAGATAATTGTTCAAATAATCAAAACTATTTGAACTTATTCAATAGACAGATTTTTTTTTAGCTCACTTAGTCATTAATTTTTGGAATATTAATAAATTAATAATATTTTACTTCAAATAAACTTATATGAACTGAAACAATTGTTTTATTACAAAAGAAAAGGTCACAATGACTTAAAATAAATAATTATTCAAATAGTCATGATTATTTGAACTTGTTTGGTAAACATATTTATTTTTTAAAATTTTTTACTTATTAATTATCGAAATATTAATAAATTAATATTATTTTAATCTGAATAAACTTGTATGAATATAAACAATTGTTTTATTACAAAACAAAAAGGCATAACAAGTTGAAATAAATAATTGCATAAATAGTCATAACAATTTGAACTTGTTTGGTGAACAAATTTATTTTTTAAATCTTTTACATTTTTAACTGCTTAATATTAATAAATTTGATTTATATTATTTGAAATAAGATTGTACGAATAGATAAAATTATTTTATAACAAAATAAAAGGTTATAGCAATTTCAAATAGATAATTGTTCAAACAATCATAATTATTTAAACTTTTTCAGTAAACATATTCATATTTTTAGATTTCTTTATTATTAATTTTTGGATTACTAATAAATTAGCATTATTTTATTTTGAATAAGCTTATATGAATTGAAACATTTCTTTTATGATAAAACAAAAGGTCATAATGATTTGAAATAGATAATTATTCAAAATATCATGATTATTTGATCTAGTTTAGTAAACATATTTATTTTTTAAATTTTACTTATCAATTGCTGAAATATTAATAAATTAGTATTATTTAATCCGAATAAGCATATATGAACAATTGTTTTATAACAGAATAAAAAGTCGTAACGATTTAAAATAAATAATTGCTCAAATAGTCAAAACTATTTAAACTAGTTTGATAAATAAATTTATTTTTTAAATCTCTTATTAATATTTGAAATATTAATAGATTAGTATTACTTTATTCCGAACAAACTTATATGAACAAAAACATTTGTTTTATGACAAAACAAAATGTCATAATGATTTGAAATAGATAGTTGTTCAAATAATCATAATTATTTGAACTAGTTAGGTAAATAGAATTATTTTTTAAATCTCTTACATATTAATTTCTGAAATATTAATAATTTCATTTTATTTTATTCCAAATAAGCTATTATGAATTAAAAAAAAAACTTATTTTATGACAAAACAAAAGGTCATAACGATTTGAAATAGATAATTGTTCATATAGTCTTAAATATTTAAACTAGTTCGGCAAACAAATTTTATTTTTTAATTCTCTTAGTTATTAATTTTTGAAATATTATTCGATTAGTATTATTGTATTTCAAATAAGCTTGTACGAATAAAAATAATTGTTTTATGACAAATAAAAGATTATAATATATTAAAGTTTAGAATTGTTCAAATAGTTATTGCTATTTGAACTAGATCAGTAAATAAATTTATTTTTTAAATCTCTTACTTATTAATTTTTGAAAGATTAATAAATTAGATTATTTTATTTCGAATAAAATTGAATGTTCAAACACAATTGTTATATGACAAAACAAAAGGTAATAACAATTTGAAATAGATAATTGTTGACATAGCCATAATTATTTGAACTGATTCGATAAACAGATTCACTTGTTAGATAACTTACTTATTAATTTTTAGAGTATTAATAAATTAGTATTATTTTATTTGAATAAGCTTCTATGAACTGAAACATTGTTTTAAGATAAAACAAATGGTCATAACGATTTCAAAGAGATAATTATTCATATAGTCTTAATTGTTTGAATTGCTTTAGCAAAAAGATTTATTTTTTAATTCTCTTAGTTATTAGTTTTTGGAATATTATTAAATTAGTATTATTTTATTCCAAATAAGTTTATATGAACTAAAACAATAATTTTACAATACAACAAAAGCTTATAACAATTTAAAATAGATAATTGTCTAAATAGGAACCGATTCAGTTAACAAATTTATTTTTTAAATCTCCTTCTTATTAATTTTTGAAATTTTAATAAATTAATATTATTTTATTCCAAATAGGCTTGTATGATGAAAAACAATTGTTTTATGAAAAAACAAAAGCTTGTAGCGATTTGAAATAGATCATTATTCAAATGACCATAATTATTTGAACCAGTTCAATGTATTTTTTTAAATCTCTAATATATCAAAATTTGAAGTATTAATAAAGTAATATTATTTTATTCTAGATAAGCTTTTAGGAATTGAAACAATTGTTTTATGATAAAACAAAAGGTCATATTTATTTTAAATAGATAATTGTTCAAATAGTCATAACTATTTGAACTTGTTCCAAAGACAAATTTATTTTTTAAAATTTTTTGTTTATTAATTTTCTAAATGCTAATAAATTAGTATTATTTTATTTTGAATAAGCATGTATGAACTAAAAATATGATTTTATGACAAGCAAAAGGTCAAAATAATTTGAAATAAATAATTGTTCTAATATTCTTAACTATTTGAATTGGTTTGGCAAACACATTTATTTTTTAAATCTCTTATTAATTTTTAGAATATTATTAATTTATCAATATTTTACTCCAAATAAGCTTGCATGAACAAAAAAATTGCTTTATGAAAAAATAAATATAGATAATTGTTCAACAAAATCATAATTATTTGAATTGGTTTGATATATAGATTACGTTTTTAAATCTTTTATTAATTTTTGAAATACTAATAAATTAGAATTATTTTATTCTAAATAATTTTGTATGAATAGAAACAATTGTTTTGCCACAAAACAAAATGTCATAACAATTTGATATAGATCATAGTTCAAATGGATGTGACTATTTGAGCTTGTTCGGTAAATAAATTTATTTTTTAAATCTCCAACTTATTAATTTTTAGAATATTAATAACTTAGTATTATTTTGTTTCAAATAAATTTGTATGAATAGAAACAATTGTTTTATAATAAAATAAAAGATTATAATGATTTGAAATAAATAATTGTTCAAATAGTCATAACTATTTGAACTTGCTCTATAAACAAATTTATTTTTTAAATCTTTTACTTATTAATTTTTGGAATTTTAATAAGTTATTATTATTTTATTTCAAATAAGCTTTTATGAATAGAAACAATTGGTTTATGACCAAACAAAAGGTCATAACGATTTGAAATAGATAATTATTCAAATAGTCATAACTATTTGAAAGTGTTCAAAAAATATATTTATTTTTAAATATTTACTCATTAATTTTTGAAATATTAATAAATTTTTATTATTTTATTCGAAATAAGCTTGCATTAGTAGAACCAGATGTTTTATGAGAAAACAAAATGTCATAATGTTTTAAAATAGATAATTGTTTAGATAGTCATAACTATTCGAACATGTTTGGTAACAAGATTCATTTTTTAATTCTCTTTCTCATTAATTTTCTGGAATATTAATAAATTAGTATTATTTTATTTCAAATAAGCTTATATGAACTAAAACAATTATTTTATTACAAAACAAAAGGTCATAATGATTTGAAATAGATAATAATTCATATAGTCATAACTATTTGAACATGTTCGGTAACAAGATTCCTTTTTTAATTCTCTTTCTCATTAATTTTTGGAATATTAATAAATTAATATTATTTTATTTCAAATAAGCTTATATGAACTAAAACAATTGTTTTATTACAAAACAAAAGGTCACAATGATTTGAAATAGATAATTATTCAAATAGTTATGACTAGTTGAACTTGTTTGGAAAACATATTTATTTTTTAAATGTTCTACTATTAATTGTCAAAATATTAAAAAATAAATATTTTGTGAATAAGAATAAACATGTATGACAGAAATAATTATTTTACGACAAAACAAAAAGTCATACCAATTTCAAATAAATAATTTTTCAAATAGTCATAAAGATTTGAAATTATTTGATAAATAGATTTATTTTTTAAATCTTTTACTTGTTAATTGTCTTAATATTAATAAATTTGTATTATTTTATTCAAAATAAACTTGTATGAACAGAAAAATCATTTTATGACAAAACAAAAGGTTATAAAAATTTTGAATAGATAATTGTCGAAATAGCCAAAATTATTTAAACTTGTTCGACAAACAGATTCATTTTTTAAATCTCTTAACTATTAATTTTCATAATATTAATAACGTAATATTATTTTATTTTGAATACTTACATGAATTGAAATAATTTTTTAAGACAAAACATATTTACTTTTTAATTAATTACTTATCAATTGTCGAAATATTAGTAAATTAGTATTATTTTAACTCGAATAAGTTTGTATGAATAGCAACAATTGTTTTTTAACAAAACAAAAAGTCATAACGATTTGAATAAATAATTGCTCAAATAGTCAAAACTATTTGAACTATTTGAACTTGTTTGATAAATAGATTTATTTTTTAAATCTCTTATTAATTTTTGAGATATTAATAGACTAATATTACTTTATTCCGAACACACTTATATGAACAAAAACATTTATTTTATGACAAAACAAAAGGTCATAATGATTTGAAATAGATAATTGTTCAAATAATCATAATTATTTGAACTGGTTAAGTAAACATAATTGTTTTTTAAATCTTTTACTTTTAATTTTTTAAATATTAATAAATTCATTTTTTTATTTCAAAAAAGCTAGTATGAATTCAAAAAACTTATTTTATGACAAAACAAAAGGTCATAACGATTTGAAATAGATAATTATTCATATAGTCTTTAAATATTTAAACTAGTTCAGCAAACAAATTTATTTTTTAATTTTCTTAGTTATTAATTTTTGGAATATTATTACATTAGTATTATTTTATTTGGAATAAACTTGTATGAACAAAAATAATTGTTTTATGATAGAACAAAAGGTTATAATGATTTGAAGTTACAATTGTTCAAATAGTCATATATTTAAACTAGTTCAGTAAACAAATTTATATTTTAAATCTCTTGTTAATTTTTGAAAGATTAATAAATTAGTATTATTTTATTCCAAATAAGCTGGAATGATGAAAAACAATTGTTATATGACTAAACAAAAGGCCATAATTTTTAGTAAACAAATAATTGTTCATATAGTCTTAATTGTTTAAATTGTTTTAGCAAATAGGTTTTTTTTTTTGAATCTCCCTGTTATCAATTTTCAAAATAATATTAAATTAGTATTATTTTATTCCAAATAAGCTTATATGAACTAAAACAATTATTTTATAACAAAACAAAAGGTTATAACAATTTGAAATAGATAATTGTTCAAATAGAAACTAGTTCAGTAAACAAAATTATTTTTTAAATCTCTTATTAATTTTTGAAATATTAATAAATTAGTATTGTTTTATTTGAATAGGCTTGTATGATGAAAAATAATTGTTTTATGACAAAACAAAAGTTTGTAACAATTTGAAATAGATAATTATTCAAGTGACCATAATTATTTAAACCAATTTGATAAACTGACTTATTTTTTAAATCTTTAATTTATTGGTTTTTGAAATATTAATAAAGTAATATTATTTTATTTCAGACAAGCTTTTATGAACTAAGAAAATTGTTTTATGATAAAACAAAATGTCATATTTATTCTAAATAGATCATTGTTTAAATAGTTATGACAATTTGAAATTGTTCAATAAACCTATTTATTTTTTAAAATTTTTTGTTTATTAAATTTTTGAATGTTAATAAATTAGTATTATTTTATTTTGAATAAGCATGTATGAACTAAAACAATTATTTTATGAATAAACAAAAGATAAGAACTATTTGAAATAGATAATTGTTCTAATAGTCTTAACTATTTGAATTAGTTTGGTAAACAAATTTATTTTTTAAATCTCTTTCTTTTTTTTAGAATATTATTAATTTAGCAATATTTTATTATGAATAAGTTTGTATGAACAGAAGCAATTGTTTTATAACAAAATAAAGATCATAACAATTTGAGATAGATAATTGTTTAAATAGCCAAAAGTATTTGAATTTGTTTGATAAATAGATTTAATTCTTAAATCTCTTATTAATTTTTGAAATATTAATAAATCAGTATTATTTTATTCAAAATAATTTTGTAGGAATAGAAACAATCGTTTTATGACAAAACAAAATATCATAATGATTTGAAATAGATAATAATTCAAATAGACATGACTATTTGAACTTGTTTGGTAAACAAATTTATTTTTTAAATCTCCAACCTATTAATGTTTAGAATATTAATAAATTAGTATTATTATATTTCAAATAAAATTGTATGAATAGAAACAATTGTTTTATGACAAAACAAAATGATTTGAAATAAATAATTGTTCAAAGGGTCATAACTATTTGAACTCTCTCGGTAAATAGATATATTTTTAAATCTTTTACTTATTAATTTTTTGAATTTTAATAAATTAATATTATTTTATTCTATATAAGCTTTTATGAATAGAAACAATTGGTTTATGACAAAACAAAAGGTCATAACAATTTGAAATAGATAATTGTTCAAATAGTTATAACTATTTGAACGTGTTTAGAAAACATATTTATTTTTTAAATTTTTACTTAATAACTATTAGAATATTAATAAAATTATATTATTTTATTTGAAATAAACTTGCATGAACAAAACCAATTTTTTTATGATAAAAAAAAGGTCATAATGTTTTGAAATAGATAATTACTCAGATAATCATAACTATTTGAACATGTTCCATAAATAGATTACTTTTTTAATTCTCTTACTCATTAATTTTTATAATATTAATAAATTAGTATTATTTTATTTCAAATAAGCTTATATGAACTGAAACAATTATTTTTTTTAGAAAAAGGTCACAATGATTTGAAATAATTAATTATTCAAATACTCATGACTATTTGAACTTGTTTGATAAACATATTTATTTTTTAAATATTTTACTTATTATTTGTCAAAATATTAATATATTAATATTTTTTAATCCAAATAAGCTTGTATAAATAGAAACAATTGTTTTATGACAAAATAAAAGGTCATAAAAATTTGAAATAAATAATTGTTCAAATAGTCATAAAGATTTGAACTTGTTTGGTAAACAAATTTTTTTTTTAGATCTTTTACTTATTAATTGTCTTAATATTAATAAATTTATATTATTTTATTCAAAATAAGTTTGTATGAATAGAAAAAAATCATTTTAGGAAAAACAAAAGGTAATAGCGATTTCAAATAGATAATTGTTCAAATGGTCATAATTATTTAAACTTATTCATTAAATAGATTTATTTTTTAAATCTCTTGATTATTAATTTTTAGAATATTAGTAACTTAGTATTATATTATTTCAAATAAGCTTATATGAACTGAAATGATTTTTTTATGACAAAACAAAAGGTCATAACGATTTGAAATAGATAATTATTCAAATAGTCATGACTATTTGATCTAGTCCGGTAAGCATATTTATTTTTAAAATTTTTTACTTATTAATTGTTGAAATATTAATAAAATGGAATTATTTTAATTGAATAAGCATGTATAAACAAAAAATATTTTTTTATAATAGAAAAAAAATGTCATAACAATTTGAAATAAATAATTGCTCAAATAGTCATAACTATTTAAATTGATTTGATGAACAGATTTATTTTTTAAATCTCTTATTAATTTTTGAAATATTAATAGATTAGTATTTTTTTATTCTGAACAAACTTATATGAACAAAAAAATTTGTTTTATGACAAAACAAAAGGTCATAGCTATTTGAAAAAGATAATTGTTCAAAATAGTCATAATTATTTGAACTAGTTAGGTAAACAAAATTATTTTTTAAACCTCTTACATATTAATTTTTTTAGTATGAATAAATTCATTTTATTTTATTTTGAATAAGTTAGTGTGAATTGAAAATTTTGTTTTATGACAAAAAAAAATGATTTGAAATAAATAACGGTTCATATAGTCTTAACTATTTAAACTAGTTTAGCAAACAAATTTATTTTTTTAAATCTCTCAGTTATTAATTTTTGAAATATTTTTATATTAGTATTATTTTGTTTTGAATAAACTTGTATGAACAAAAATAATTATTTTATGACAAAACAAAAGGTTATAACTATTTGAAGTATACAACTATTCAAATAGTCATAATTATTTAAATTGGTTTAGTAAATAGATTTATTTTTTAAATCTCTTACTTATTAATTTTTGAGAGATTAATAAAATACTATTATTTTATTCTAAATAAACTTGTATAACATAAAACAATTGTTATATGACCAAACAAAAGGTAGTAACAATTTGAAATAGATAATTGTTGAAATGGCCATAATTATTTGAGCTGATTTGGTAAATCGATTTACTTTTTAAATCACTTACTTATTAATTTTTAGTATTAATAAATTAGTATTCTTTTATTTTGAATAAGCTTGTATGAATTGAAACAATTGTTTTATGACAAAACAAAAGGTCATAATGATTTTAAATAGACAATTGTTCAAATAGTTGTAACTATTTGAATTTGTTCGATAAACTAATTTATTTTTTTAAACTCTTGCTTATTAATTTTTGAAATATTAAGAAATTAGTATTATTTTATTTTGGATAAGCTTTTATGAATTGAAACAATTGTTTTATATCAAAACAAAAGGTTATAATGATTTTAACTAAAATAATTGTTTAAATAGTCATCACTATTTGAATTTGTTCGATAAATAGATTTATTTTTTCAAATCTTTTCCTTATTAATTTTTCAAATGTTAATAAATTTGGATTATTTTATTCCAAATAAGATTGTAAGATATGAAACAAATATTTTCTAACTAGACAAAAGGTCAAAACAATTTAAAATATATAATTATTCTAATAGTTTTAACTATTTAAACTAGTTTGACAAACATATTTATTTTTTAAATCTCTTACTTATTAATTTTTGGAATATTATTAAATTAGTAGTATTTTTAACCAAATAAGCTCTATGATCAGAAACAATTGTTTTATGACAAAACAAAGATCTTAATGATTTGAGATTGATAACTACTCAAATAGTCATAATTATTTGAGTTGGTTTTATAAACAGGTTTATTTTTTAAATCTCTTACTTATTAATTTTTGAAATATTAATAAATTGATATTATTTTTATTTTGAATAAGCATGTATGATCAAAAACAATTGTTTTATGACAAAACAAAAGGTCATAATGATTTCAAATAGATAATCGTTCATGTAGTCTTACTATTTGAAATGGTTCGATAATTAAATTTATTTTTTAGTTTTCTTAGTTATTAAGTGTTGGAATATTATTACATTAGTATTATTTTACTCTGAATAAAATAGTATGAATAGAACTAATTGTTTGATGACAAAATAAAAGGTTATAACAAATTGAAATAGATAATTATTCAAATAGTCAAAACTATTTGAAATGGTTTGGTAAACAGTTTTCTTTTTTAAATCTCATACTGATTAATTTTCTAAATATTAATAAAAGGTTAAAATGATTTGAAATAGATAATTGTTCTAATAGTCATAACTATTTGAACTCGTTTAGCAAATACATTTATTTTTTAAATCTTTCACTATTTTTTGAAATGTTATTAAATTAATATTATTTTTATTCAAATAAGCTTGTATGATCAGAAACAATTATTTTATAAGAAAACAAAGATCATATTGATTTGAGATTGATATTTGTTTAAATAGTCATAACTATTTGAACTAGTTCAAAAAACAACTTTAGTTTTAAATCTCTTGCTTATTAATTTTTGAAATATTAATAAAGTAGTATTATTTTATTTTGAATAAGCTTTTATGAAATGAAACAATTGTTTTATGACAAAACAAAAGGTCAGGACAACTTTAAATAGATAATTGTTCAAAAAGTCAAATCTATTTGAACTTGTTTGATAAATAGATTTATTTTATTTAAATCTTTAGCTCATTAATCTTTTGAAAGTTAATAAATTACTATTATTTTATTCTAAATAAGCTTGTATGAACTAAAATAATTGTTTTATGACTAAATAAAAGGTAGGAACAAATTGAAATTGATAATTGTTCTAATAATCTTAATTATTTGAACTGGTTCAATTAACGCATTTATTTTTCAAAGTTCTTATTAATTTTTGGAATATTATTAATTTAGCAATATTTTACTTCAAATAAGTTTGTATGAACAGAAGCAATTGTTTTATTACAAAACAAAGATCATAATGATTTGAGATAGATAATTGTTCAAATAGTCATAAGTATTTGAATTGGTTTGATAAACAGATTTAATTCTTAAATCTCTTATTAATTTTTGAAATATTAATAAATTAGTAATATTTTATTCTTAATAATTTTATATGAATAGAAACAATCATTTTACAACAAACAAAATATCATAATGATTTGAAATAGATAACAATTCAAATAGACATAACTATTTAAACTTGTTTAGTAAGTAGATTTATTTTTTAAATCTCTAACTTATTAATTTTAGAATATTAATAAATTAGTATTATTTTATTGCAAATAAAATTGTATGAACAGAAACAATTGTTTTATGACAAAACAAAAGATCAAAATGATTTGAAATAAATAATTATTCGAAGGGTCATAACTATTCAAACTTGCTCAGTAAACAAATTTATTTTTTAAATCTTTTACTTATTATTTTTTGAAAATTTAATAAATTAATATTATTTTATTATAAATAAGCTTCTGTGAATAGAAACAATTGGTTTATGACAAAACAAAAGGTCATAACAATTTGAAATAGATAATTGTTTAAATAGTGATAACTATTTGAATGTGTTTAGAAAACATATTTATTTTTTAAATTTTTACTTATTAATTTTTTAAATATAAATAAATTTATATTATTTTATTCGAAATAAGCTTGCATTAATAGAACCAATTGTTTTATGACAAAATAAAAAGTCATAATGTTTTGAAATAGATAATTATTCAGATAGCATAAGTATTTGAACATGTTTGGTAAATAAATTAATTTTTTAATTCTCTTACTCATTAATTTTTAGAATATTAATAAATTAGTACTATTTTATTTCAAATAAGCTTATATGAACTAAAACAATTGTTTTATTACAAAAAAAAGGGTCACATTGATTTGAAATAATTAATTATTCAAATAGTCATGACCATTTGAACTTGTTCGATAAATATATTTATTTTTTAAATCTTTTACTTATTATTTGTCGAAATATTAATAAATTAATTTTTTTAATCCGAATAAGCTTGTATGAATAGAAACAATTGCTTTATGACAAAACAAAAGGTCATAACAATTAGAAATAAATAATTGTTCAAATAGTCATAAAGATTTGAACTTGTTTGGTAAATAGATTTATTTGTTAGATCTGTTACTTATTAATTATCTTAATATTAATAAATTTGTATCATTTTATTCAAAATAAGCTTGTATGAATAGAAAAAAAAATTATTTTATGACAAAACAAAAAGTTATAGTGATTTCAAATAGATAATTATTCAAATAGCCATAATAATTTAAATTTATTCATTAAATATATTCATTTTTTAAATCTCTTAATTATTAATTTTCAGAATATTGATAACTTAGTATTATTTTATTTTGAATAAGCTTATATGAATCGAAATGATTTTTTTATAATAAAATAAAAGGTCATAACGATTTGAATAGATAATTATTCAAATAGTCATGACTATTTGATCTAGTTTGATAAGCATATTTATGTTTTAAATATTTTACTTATTAATTGTTGAAATATTAATAAATTAGTATTATTTTAATCCGAATAAGCTTGTATGAACAAAGACTATTGCTTTATAATAGACCAAAAAGTCATAACAATTTGAAATAAATAATTGCTCATATAGTTATAACTATTTGAACTAGTTTAATAAATATTAATAAATTAGTGCTATTTTATTTTGAACAAACTTATATTAACAAACAATATTGTTTTATTACAAAATAAAAACTAATAATTATTTTAAATAGATAATTGTTTAAATAGATATAATTATTTGAACTAGTTCAGTAAATAAAATTATTTTCTAAATCTCTTATAAATTTTTCAAATACTAATAAATTAGTTTTACTTTATTTTGGATGAGTTTCTATGAGCTAAAATAATTGTTTTATGACAAAACAAAAGGTCAAAACAATTTAAGATAAATAATTGTTCATATAGTCTTAACTGTTTGAATTGGTTCGGTAAAAGGATTTATTTTTTATATCTATTAGTTATTAATTTTTAGAATATTACTAAATTAGTATTATTTTATTCTAAATAAGCTTGTATGGATAGAAACAATTGTTTTATTATAAAATAAAATGTTATAACAATTTGAAATAGATAATTGTTCAAATAGTCATGACTATTTGAACTGGTTCGGTAAACAATTTTTTTTTTTGAAAAATAATTGCTTTATGATAGATAAAAGGTAATAATAATTTGAAATAAATAGTTGGTCAAATGGCCATAATTATTTGAACTTATTCAATAAACTAATTTATTTTTTAAATCTCTTAATTATTAACTTTCGAAATAATAATAAAATAGTATTATTTTCTTTTGAATAAGCTTTTCGGAACTAAAACAATTGTTTTATGAAAAAACAAAAGGTCTTAACAAATTTAAATCGATAATTGTTCAAATAGTCATAACTCTTTGAACTTGTTCAATAAACACATTTATCTTTTCAAATATCTTGCTTATTAATTTTTGGAATGTTAATAAATTAGTATTATTTTATTTCGAATAAGCGTGTATGAATTGAAACAATTATTATAAGACTAAAGAAAATGTCAGAACTATTTGAAATAGATAATTATTCTAATAGTCCTAACTATTTGAACTGGTTCAATAAATACATTTATTTTTTAAATCTTTCATTGAGTTTTGGAATATTATTAAATTAGTATTATTTTTGTTCAAATAAGCTTGTATGATAAAAAATGATTGCTTTATGAGGAAACAAAGATCATAATGATTTGATATTGATATTTGTTCCAATAGTCCTAACTATTTAAACTAGTTTAGAAAACAACTTTAGTTATAAATCTCTTGTTTATTAATTTTTGAAATATTAATAAAGTAGTGTTATTTTATTTCTAATAAGTTTTTATGAAATGAAACAATTATTTTATAACAAAACAAAAGATCATAATGACTTTAAATAGATAATTGTTCAAGTAGTCAAATCTATTTGAACATATTTGATAAATAGATTTATATTTTTTAAATCTTTTGCTCATTAATTTTTTGAATGTTAATAAATTACTATTATTTTATTTTGAATAAGATTGTATGAACTGAAATAATTGTTTTATGACTAAACAAAAGGTCATAACAATTTGAAGTACATAATTATTATAATAGTCTTAACTATTTAAACTGGTTTAGCAAACGCATTTATTTTTCAAAGCTCTTATTAATTTTTGGAATATTATTAAATTAGTATTATTTTAATCCGAATAAGCTTGTATGAAAAGAAATAATTGTTTTATAACAAAATAAATATGATAACGATTTTAGATAGATAATTATTCAAATAATAATAACTATTTAAGCTGTTTCGGTAAACATATTTAGTTTTTAAATCTCTTATTAATTTTCAAAATATTAATAAACTGGTATTATTTTATTTTGAATAATTTTGCATGAATAGAAGCAATTATTTTATGACAAAACAAAAGGTCATACTGATTTGAAATAGATAATTGTTCATATAGACATGACTATTTGAACTTGTTCAGTAAATAAATTTATTTTTTAAATCTCTTACATATTAATTTTCAAAATATTAATAAATTAGTATTATTTTATTCTAAATAAACTTGCATGAATAGAGACAATTGTTTTATGATAAAACAAAGGATCATAACTATTTGAAATAAATAATTATTCAAACAAGCATAATTATTTGAACTTGCTTGCTAAACAGATTTATTTTTTAAATTTTTTACATATTAATTTTTGGAATATTAATAAACTAGTAATATTTATTTTGAATATGTTTGTATGAACGAAACAATTGGTTTATGATAAAACAAAATGTCATAATTATTTGAGATAGATAATTATTTAGATAGTCATAACTATTTGAACTTGCTTGGTAAATAAATTTATTTTTTAAATCACTTACTCATTAATTTTTGGAATATTAATAAAATAATATTATTTTATTTTGAATAAGCCTATATGAACTGATATAATTGTTTTATGATGAAATAAAAGATCACAACAATTTGAAATAGATAATTATTTAAATAGTTATGACTATTTAAACTTGTTTAATAAACATATTTATTTTTAAATCTGTTACTTATTAATTGTCAAAATGTTAATAAATTAATATTATTTTAATTCGAATAAGCTTATATGAACAAAAACAATTGTTTTATGACAAAACAAAAAGTCATAATAATTTGAAATAAATATTTATTTAAATAGCACAACTATTTGAATTTATTTGGTAAATGTAGTTATTTTTAAATCTTTTATTTATTAATTGTATGAATATTAATAAATTTGTATTATTTTAATTTAAATAAGCTTGTATGAATAGAAAAAATTATTTTATGACAAAACAAAATGTTAAAGCAATTTGAAATAGGTAATTATTCAAATAATCATAACTATTTGAACTTGTTCAATAAATAGATTTAGTTTTTAAATCTCTTACTTATAAATTTTTGAAATATTAATAAATTAGAATTATGCTATTCGAAATAAGCTAGTACGAATAGAAACAATTGTCTTGTGACAAACAAAATGTCATAACGATTTAAAATAAATAGTTGTTCAAATAGTTATAACTATTTGCACTGGTCAAGCCAACAGATTCATTTTTTAAATTCATTACTTATTAATTTTTAAAATATTAATAAATAGCATTATTTTATTCTAAATAAAACTATATCAATAGAAACAATTGTTTTATGACAAAACAAATGCTCATAAAAATGTGAAATAAATAATTATTCAAATTGTTATAACTATTTGAACTAGTTTGGTAAATATATTTATATTTTAAATCTCTTAATGTTAGCCTTGAATTGATCCTTTTTTTGAAATGACAAAACATTAAGCTAAATAAGCTTGATCAAGATTTTGAAAAATATTTATTTAGTACATGTTTTTAAGTTTTATATTTTGGTACTAAATAAATAATATGATTTTCAAAGCTTAA
This sequence comes from Durio zibethinus, assembly GCF_047325235.1. Classification (NCBI taxonomy): domain Eukaryota; kingdom Viridiplantae; phylum Streptophyta; class Magnoliopsida; order Malvales; family Malvaceae; genus Durio; species Durio zibethinus. Next base: position 635,324 of record NC_143164.1, on the reverse strand, counting down.
ACAAACATTTCTTTGTTTTCATATTTCTCAAACCAAATCTACCTTTAAAGATTATTTATTTGAGTTTAAATGAAAGTCCAATTTTTGTTTTTAAAGTGAATTTATTCATTTTGGACTTAATACAATTTTAATATTATTGGTTTTGAGAAATAGATTAACTTAAGAAAGTTTTTTTACAAGAACAAAGTTTTCCAACATTGAATTTGTTTCATTTTTTTTGTATTAATTCACAAAGTTTTAATATTTGAATTTTATATGGTTGGAAAGCTTTTTGAGTCTACTTTCTAATGGATTAAACAAAATCAAAATCCAAATTTTCTAAGAAAAGATTTTGAATTTTTACTAGACACTCTACAGTTGTCTAAAAACTGCACAATGGATAAATTTGAAATTTCACTATAATTTGTACACAATGAATTAGGTGATGAACTTTATATGGATAGAAATCCCTTTAATATAGTTTCTAAATCTTCAAACTGTTTATAATTTGGATTTCTATAACTCAAGATATGATCAAATTAGTGAGTAGAGTGCAAAACAGGAGACAACCACCTAGCCATTGATAAGATTGATCCCCTCATGGAAGGGATCGATCAGGTCATGCTTTTTAAGTATGAAATGGCATAAAACTTGAACCAATCGATCCCCTCAAGGACAAGATCAATTGGGTCTGGGCAGAATCACACCAATGGCTATTTTTTCATGCTTTCAACGACTATTTTCTTCTCCCAAGCATCCCCAATGGCTACTCCTTCAATTTCTCTATAAATTGGACACTCCAACACACCTAAAAGAATGATGAATCAAGAGAGCAAGCCAATAAACCATATTCTTTCAAAGAATCAAGAGTTTTTAGAGCTTCAAAGTCCCTATCTTTGTATTTATTGTATCCAAATTATATTTGTTGTTCATTCATCATTTTCTTGAACTTAAACTTAGCAAACACTTAGCCTTAGAGAGGTTGTTCAATTGTTTGAAAAATTACCTTTGATATACAAGCGTGCAAGAGAACAGGAGGTGAGGTATCATCTTGAGAACTTTGTAGTAAGATTGGGTAAAATATTACAAAAGGTAGAGGTTTCTATCTTAAGCCTTAGAAAGAAAAATATAGGTTGTATTTTCAATTCAAGAATAGTAGATTGAAGCTTTGGTGTGGACAACCAAGAAGAGATGATGTAGGTGCCTTGTGGAGAAGGATCGAACCTCTATAAATCATTGTGTTTGATTTCTCTATTCCTATCTCCTTACAATTTATTATTGTTTATATTTGATTTTAGGTTCATTAATTGCTATTGTTTGCATTATAATTTCATCAAAAGTGCTTATTGTTTTAATTTCCATTCAACTATATTGAAATCATTATTTAGGAAAATTTTGGAGAAATCCAATTCACCCCCTTTTTGGATCACCATCTCACCTAAAAAAGCTAACAATTGGTATCAGGGCTTTGGTTTCTTTTTTGTAGGTTTAACCACCTTGAGTAAAGATCCGATGGCTCAACTTAGGTTTCAGGATGGTGAGGAAGTCCTCAAAGCTCCTCTGTTTGATAAATTTGAATTTTGTGAATGGAGAAAAATGATGAAAATGTTCATAATGGCCCAAGATTTTAGAGCTTGGAATATGGTTGAAAAAGGGCTTGGAATTCCTTTAAATGATGCAAATTGCATGAGGTAAGTGATGGATGATGCCACGGCTAAGTGCTTACTATGTGGAGCTCTTGACTCCCACAAATTCAACTTGGTATCAAAGTGTCTAACCTCAAATGAGATATGGGAGAAATTGGATGAAATACATGAAAGACAACAATCCAATCGAAATGCATCATGTCTTATGGCCCTTGAAGATCCGGAGGTAACCTTTAATTCTATTGATTCAAATTCATATGCTTTTGATGAATTGCAAGATGCTTATATTGAGCTATATCTTGAATATGAATCAATGAAGAGGAAATATAAGAAAATGATTTCAAAGTTGAATGTAGAGAATGAGTTTTTAATGAATGCAAAACATGTTATGAAAAAAGAAAATGAAAAATTAAAAATTTTGAAACCTCTCAAAATAGTTATAAAATTTTAGAAAAAGGAAATTTTGATTTGAAAAAGAAATTTGATGTTTTGATGAATGAAAAACAAGAGTCTTTAGATAAGAGTTTAAGTGCTAAAATGATTAAATGCAATTTTTGTAATTTTCATGGTCATACTATACATACTTGTCTTATTAAAAGAAAAGTTTCATTTAGAATTAGGCAAGTATGGGTTCCTAAAGGAACAAGAGACTTGCTCACTAACTCTCAAGGACCCAAAGCAATTTGGGTACCAAAAATCAAATGAGATTGTCTCTTATAGGTGTGCTAGAGCAAGGAGCCACAATGTGAGATTAAAGATTAAATACTCTAGACACACAAAGGAGATGGGTAACCTCTAAACTTTATTTGAAGAGAATTTGGATTTAGTTACCTATTCTTAATGAAATTTGAATGCTTGATTGATTATGCAAAATTTGGTTGACATTGATAACAAGACATATGTTGCATAATCTTATAAAAAAATGTGAGCTTGAATTGAATATGCATTTATTTTGCTCTTAAGTATGTTTGAGTTGCTTGTTGAAATTAATTGTGATATAAAACTTTTCTAAATGGGTTGAAAAACTTAAATGTGTGTTTAAACATATTTGCTTTTCTTAATAGCCTTTTTTAAGGAAATATAGGGATTAAGAGTTGACTTTTTAATTTCCCTGTTTCTAATGCTAAATGACCACTTGAACAACTTTGTTTTGTCATTTGAAATTTTTTGGAATTGTTCAAGTTGGTTAAAAATGAGCTTGACTAGTTTTGAGATTTATTAAGGTATTTTTCAAGCAAAAATGAGTTTTAAAGTGCAAAAATCAAAATCCTAAACCTATTAAGCTTTGAATGATTTATCCTACGGTGTTTTGCATAAATATACTTGTTTGAATGATTTTATCATGATGGAAATGATTTTTGTGACTTTTATGCATATTGATTTGTAATTGTTGAACATGCTTATATATGAGCATGTTGATTAAAATTACTAATTTGTTCTCAATGCTTGGATAGTGTGAAAATTTTTTTATATTTTAAATTGTTATAACTCTTGATTTGTGAATTGATGAACATCTTGTGCTTAAGTGATATATATATATTGATTCTTTGTTCATCTATATTTTTGGTCAAGGTATGTGCTCATACAATGATTGATTCAACTTGACCTTAATACTTGTGATTTGAAAGTGCTTAAATTGTTTATTTCTTAATGTGTGAAATACCCTTGTAATATGCTTGCTCTTGTGCTTAAATCTTAAATATTGATCTTTGATTGTTCATCTTTTGATTTTTTTTATAGTCTTGAAATATGCTTTAATTCTTTATCCTTATTAATTCAAGATTTATTTTTTCTCTTGTGTTGATGAATTGATGAACATTATGTGCTTAAATGGAATATATTGATTCTTGGTTCATCTCTAGTCTTGGTCAAGATATATGCTTGTATGATCATTAATTCAATTTGACCTTAATGCTTTTGATTTAAAATGCTTGAATTGTTTAATTTTGTGAAATATGCTTATTTTTGTGCTTAAATGTTTTATTAATTTTGTGAAATATTTTGGATCTTGTGCTCAATTGATATATCTCTTGATTTGTGATTTTAAATATGATGAACTAGTTGCTTGTAAATGAATGTGTTATTGGTTTATCTATTGTTCTTGTCAAGTGTGTGTATACATCATAAATGTGGTTTTTCTTGACTTGACATTGTTGCAACATGACTTAAGTAAATGAATTTCTTATGATGCTTATTTTTTTGTTTAAGTCATTGTTGATTATGGCCTATAATTTGTGTAGACATATTTATGCTATTGTGCTAAAATTTTCTTGAATTTGTTTTTTATAAATATTTTTCCTTAAGCTTTTAGTTTTTATATGGCCTAAATTTTTTTTTTGACATATTCCTTGGTGATTTATTGAATATATATGAATATTGAATATGTCTATTTTGTGTTCATGAATGATCTAAAAGGTTTGATTTTTTCACATTACATGAGAACTTTTGCTTTAGTGCCATTCTTGTGCTATTTAATGCTTAAATTGATATATGGCCTCTAGCTTAAGTATATATCTCCCTTGCAATTGGCAACTTATGCTTAGTGAATAAATGTTCTTTTGCCTATAATGACTTAGAATACGAAATTGTTTTCTAACAATTGGTATAATTTTGATCAACTGATATTGTTGATGCTATTAATGAACATTTCTTTGTCAAGAATATTTTCTAAGTCTATGCCATGAGAACTTGAAGTGAGTATGAATGAGCCTACAATTTTGGATAGCGAGCAAAGCATGTCATCCTCATCAATCAAGCCTAGTTTTGCTCAAATGAAGTGGATTGGAGAATTAAAAGTCAAATGGGCACAACAACAAAGCCTGACATGGATGGAGGTAAATGTATCAACTTTATGATATGATGTATGAGTTTGAGTACATATACATGCTTGCTTTAATATGTGCAAATATATGATTTGTGAACACATTGCACAAATTAATCACCAAGCTACTTGGTAGATATTGTTTTAATATTTTTTGAAAGCTTGGATTGATTAATTCACCTTCATTGATATTCATGCCTAGCTCTTAATTATTTTGATGAGATTGATAGTTTCAATGCATGAATATTTGGTCAATGCATGAATCTTGAATATGGATATAAGTTAAATTGATTGATTTCTTTATACATGTTCATTGAATGAATCCATTGAGATAGCATGTACCGTATTGTGTCTAAAGGTTTGCATTTTTTTGGGGTATATTGCTATTCATGTTTTTAAATGTTCTTGCATATGCTTGTGTGATTTTGTTTGAAATAAATATATGTTTGATTACTTGCATATGCTTAGATTAAATACATTGCTATACATTGAAATAATTTGGATTATAATTGAATAATTATGCTTTCATTATTTCTTTGCTATAGCATATGTGCTCATCATGTTTTAAAAAAAATCATGTTTATATAAACTTTGTTAGGACATGTTGATTGAACATCATTGCTCATTAGTACTTATGATTTATTATATACATGTGAGCTTTTGGTTTTTATTTGGATATGATAACTTATGAAAGATTACTATTATCATTTATGTATGTATTGAATGAATCTTTCATATGCTTAAAGTATGTTTGTTCTATGAAAGTTGTTGAATAAAATTGCTAACAATTGATATCAAAATTGCTAAAGATTTTTTTCAACTTTCATAGATGCTTTTTTATGTGCCTATCCTTGATATAGCTTGTACCTTTCATGCAAAATTGTGTGTGCCTTATATTGATTAATCCTTATATTGATTAATCCTTATTTTGAAAATGAGGAGAAATTTTAGAATACAATTTTGTGTGATTTATTTTGTGATAACAATTGGTATGCTTTATCATTACATATCTTTAACAATTGGTATAAGCTTGTATGCATGTGCTTGAATTTATGCTTAATTGCTATTGATGTTTTAGGTTTTAAGCACATCTTATGCTAACATGATTTATGAGTAAATTGAATATCGTTCATTATCCTTCGCTCATAAATTTCATGTAGTAAATTTGATGACTTGTGCTAAAATGTTAAAATTGGATACACTTATGCTTTTGTGCTTGAATACATGTATGTGAACTTGATTGTGCATATTACACTTGATTACATGCATTCAAAATACTCTTGATATTATTGGTATCAAGCATTTTATCCCATGCCTTGAATTGATCTCTCTTTCTTTTGAAATGACAAAAAGGGGGAAAGAGTTTAGAGATATTTCTTCTTGTATGCTTATTGCAATTAATATAGGAATTTAAAGAGCATAAACAAAAAGGAGGAGAAATGTTTCATGAATATATTTTTTAATGATGCCTTTTTGTGTTTATTTACTCATTAATATGCTCATACCTTTTTGCTATGACAAAAAGGGGGAGAAATATCATATGTCAGTTATGTTGGATTAAGATGCATAAATTAAGGGGGAGTTTTGCCATGCATTGTTTAAGGGGGAGTTTTCCAAAACGTCTTTCAAAATCTTAAATGTTTCAAATAAAGTTTTTCATCAAGCAAATTTATCTTTAAGTTTTGTCATATCAAAAAGGGGGAGATTGTTAGCCTTGAATTGATCATTATTTTGAAATGACAAAACATTAAGCTAAATAAGCTTGATCAAGATTTTGAAAAAGATTTATTTAGTACATGTTCTTAAGTTTTATATTTTGGTACTAAATAAATAATATGATTTTCAAAGCTTAAACAAACATTTTCGTTGTTTTCATATTTCTCAAACCAAATCTACTTTTAAAGATTATTTATTTGAGCTTAAATGAAAGTACAATTATTGTTTTTAAAGTGAATTTATTCATTTTGGACTTAATACAATTTTAATAATATTAGTTTTGAGAAATAGATTAACTTAAAATTTTCCAACATTGAATTTGTTTCATTTTTTTGTATTAATTCACAAAGTTTTAATATTTGAATTTTATATGGTTGGAAAGTTCTTTGAGTCTACTTTCTAATGGATCAAATAAAATCAAAATCCAAATTTTTTAAGAAAAGATTTTGAATTTTTACTAGACACTTTGCAGTTGTCTAAAAACTGCATAAGGGGTAAATTTGAAAATTAACTATAATTTGTACATAGTGAATTAGGTGATGAACTTTAGATGGATAGAAAGCCCTTTAATATAGTTTCTAAAACTTCAAACGGTTTGTAATTTAGATTTGTATAACTCAAGATATGATCAAATTAGTGAGTAAAGTGCAAAATAGAAGACAACCACCCAGCCATTGATAGGATCGATCCCCTCATGGAAAGGATCGATCGGGTCATGCTTTTTAAGCATGAAATGGCATAAAACTTGAATCAATCGATCCCCTTAAGGAAGGGATCAATCAGGTCTAGGTAAAATCACACCAACGACTATTTTTTCTTGCTTTCAACGACTATTTTCTTCTCCCAAGTATCCCCAACGGCTACTCCTTAAATTTCTCTATAAATTGGGCACTCCAACACACCAAGAAGAATGATGAATCAAGATAGCAAGAGCCAATAAGCCATATTTTCATTCTTTCAAAGAATTAATAGTTTTTAGAGCTTCAAAGTCCATATCTTTGTATTTATTGTATCCAAATTATATTTGTTGTTCATTCATCATTTTATTGTACTTAAACTTAGCAAATACTTAGCCTTAGAGAGGTTGTTCTATTGTTTGCAAAATTACCTTTGATATACAAGGGTGTAAGAGAACAGAAAGTGAGGTATCATCTTGAGAGCTTTGTAGTGAGATTGGGTAAAATACTACAAAAGGTAGAGGTTTCTATCTTAAGCTTAGAAAGAAAAAGATAGGTTGTATTTTCAATTCAAGAATAGTGGATTGAAGCCTTGGTGTGGACAACAAAGAAGAGATGATGTAGGTGCCTTATGGAGAAGGACCGAACCTCTATAAATCATTGTATTTGATTTCTCTATCCCAATCTCCTTACAATTTATTGTTGTTTATATTTGATTTTAGGTTCATTAATTGTTATTGCTTGCGTTATATTTTCATCAAAAGTGCTTATTGTTTCAATTTCCATTCAACTATATTGAAATCATTGTTTGGGAAGAATTTAGAGAAATCCAATTCACCCCCTCTTAGATCACCATCCCACCTAAAAAGTTAACATTTAATAATTTTCAAAATATTAATAAATTAATGTTATTTTATTCCGAGCAAACTTATATGAACGAAAGCATTTCTTTTATGACAAAACAGAAGGTCATAACGATTTGAAATAGATAGTTATTCATACAGCCTTTACTATTTGAACAAGTTTGGCAAACAAATTTATTTTTTGAATCTCTTAGTTATTAAGTTTCATAATATTATTAGATCAGTCTTATTTTATTTCAAATAAGCTTGTATGAACATAAAAAAATGTTTTATAACAAAACAAAAGGTTATAACAATTTGAAATATATAATTGTTCAAATAGTCATAACTATTTGAACTAGTTTGCTAAACAGATTTATTTTTAAATCTCTTACTCATTAATTTTTGAAATATTATTAAATTAGTATCATTTTATTTTGAATAGGCTTATATGATGAAAAACAATTGTTTTATGACAAAACAAAAGTTCATAACAATTTGTAATGGATAATTGTCCAAATGACCACAATTATTTGAACTGATTCAATAAATTGAATTATTTTTTAAATCTCCAACTTCTCAATTTTTAAAATATTAATAAAGTAATATTATTTTATTTTGAATAAGCTTTTATGAACTAAAACATTTGTTTTATTATAAAACAAAAGGTCATAATGGTTTTAAATAGATAATTGTTCAAATAGTCATAACTATTTGAATTTGTTCAGTAAGTATATTTATTTTTTTTAATTTCTTGCTTATTAGTTTTTTGAATGTTAATAAAATAATATTATTTTATTTCAAATAAGCATTTACGAACTGAAACAATTATTTTATAACTAAACAAAAAGTCAAAATAATTTGAAATAGATAATTATTCTAATATTCTTAACTATTTGAACTGATTTGACAAACACATTTACTTTTTAAATCTATTACTTACTAATTTTAGAATATTATTAGTTTAGCAATATTTTTCTTCCAATAAGCTTGTATGAATAGAAACAATTATTTTATGACAAAACAAATATCATAATCATTTGAGATAGATAATTGTTCAAATAGTCATAACAATTTGAACTAGTTTAGTCAACAGATTTAGTTTTTAAATCTCCTATTAATTTTTGAAATATTAATAAATTAGTATTATTTTATTTTGAATAATTTTGTATGAATAAAAATATTTTTTTAAGACAAAATAAAATGTCATAACGATTTGAAATGGATAATAATTCAAATGGACGTGACTATTTTAACTTGTTTGGTAAATAGATTAATTTTTTAAGTCTCCAACTCATTAATTTTATTATATTAATAAATTAGTATTATTTTATTCTAAATAAACTTGTATGAATAGAAACAACTATTTTATGACAAAAACAAAAGTTTATAATGATTTGAAATAAAAAACTATTCAAATAGTTATAATTATTTAAACTCACTCGGTAAATAGATTTATTTTTTAAATCTTTTACTTATTAACTTTTGGAATTTTAATAAATTAGTATTATTTTATTATGAATAAGCTTGTATGAATAGAAACAATTGGTTTATGACAAACAAAAGGTCATAACAATTTGAAATAGATAATTATTTAAATAGTCATAAAATTTTGAACAAATTAAGAAAATAGATTTATTTTTAAAATTTTAACTTATTAATTTTTGAAATATTGAGAATTTTATATTATTTTTATTCGAAATAAGCTTACATGAACAAAACAAATTGTTTTAAGATAAAACAAAAGGTCATAATGTTTTGAAATAGATAATTGTTTAGATAGTCATAACGATTTAAACTTATTCAATAAATAGATTCATTTTTCAGTTTTCTTACTCATTAATTTTTTAAATATTAATAAATTAATATTATTTTACTCCAAATAAGCTCATATGAACTGAAACAATTGTTTTATTACAAAAGAAAAAGGTCATAATGATTTGAAATAGATAATTATTCAAATAATCATGACTATTTGAACTTGTTCGGCAAACATATTTATTTTTTAAATCTTTTACTTATTAATTGTTGAAATATTAATAAATTTATATTATTTTATTCAAAATAAGCTTGTATTAATTGAAACGATTATTTTATAACAAGTCAAAAGGTTTTAAAGCTTCTAAATAGACAATTGTTCAAATTGTAATAACTATTTGAACTTGTTCGATAAACAGATTTATTTTTTTAAATCTCTTTCTTATTAATTTTTTGAATATTAATAAATTAGTATTAATTGATTCTGAGTAGTATTGTATGAACTAAAACAATTGTTTTATGACTAAACAAAAGATTAGAACGATTTGAAATAGATAATTATTCTAATAGTCTTAACCATTTGAACTAATTTGGTAAACAAATTTAATTTTTAAATCTCTTACTTATTAATTTTTGAACTATTATTAAATTAGTATTATTTTAATTCGAATAAGCTTGTACAAACAAATCAATTATTTTACGAGAAAATAAAAGGTCATAATGATTTAAAATAAATAATTATTCATATAGTCTTAACTATTTGAACTTGTTTGGCTATTAGATTTATTTTTTAATTTTCTTGGTTATTAAGTTTCAAAATATTATTAAATTAGTATTATTTTATTTCGAATAAATTAGTATCAATAGAACTAATTGTTTGATGACAAAATAAAAGGTTATAACGATTTGGAATAGATAATTATACAAATAGTCAAAACTATTTGAAATGATTTGGTAAATGGTTTGGTAAATATATTTACTTTTTAAATCTCTTGTTGATTAATTTTCTAAATATTAATAAATTAGTAATAATAATTTGAAATTGATAATAGTTCAAATAGTTATAATTATTTGAACTGGTTTGATAAATAAAATTATTTTCTAAATCCCTTATTTATAAATTTTTGAAATATTAATAAATTAGTTTTATTCTATTCCGAATAAGCATGTATAAGCTGAAATAATTGTTTTATGATAAAACAAAATGTCATAATAATTTGAAATAAATAATTATTCATATAGTATTAACTGTTTGAACTAGTTCAACAAACAAATTTATTTTTTAAAATGTCTTAGTTATTAACTTTTAGAATACTACTAAATTAGCATTATTTTATTTTGAAGAAGCCTATATTAATAGAAATAATTGTTTTATGATAGAACAAAAGATTATAACAATTTAAATAGATAATTGTTCAAATAGTCAAACTATTAGAACTAGTTTAGTAAACAGATTTATTTTTTAAATATCTTATTAATTCTTAAAATATTAATAAATTAGTTTTATTTTATTTCAAAAAAGCTTGTATGTTGAAAAACAATTGTTTTAAGACAAAACAAAAAGTAATAAAAATTTGAAATAGGTAGTTGTTCAAATGGCCATACTTATTTGAACTATTTCGGTAAACTAATTTATTTTTTAAATCTCTTATTAACTTTAGAAATATTAATAAAGTAATACTATTTTTTTTTTTGGGATAAGCTTATATGAGCTGAAATAATTGTTTTATGATAAAGCAAAAGGTCACAAAATTTTGAAATAAATAATTGTTCATATAGTCATAACTATTTAAACTGATTTAGCAAACATATTTATTTTTAAATCTCTTAGTTATTAATTTTTGGAATATTACTAATTTAGTATTATTTTATTCTAAATTAGCCTGTATAAATAGAAATAATTATTTTATGATAGAACAAAAGGTTATAACAATTTAAAATAGATAATTGTTCAAAAAGTCATAACTATTTGAATTGGTTTGGTAAACAAATTTATTTTTTAAATCTCTTATTAATTCTTGAAATATTAATAAATTAGTATTATTTTTATTTTGAATAAGCGTGTATGTTGAAAAACAATTGTTTTAAGACAAAACAAAAAGTAATAACGATTTGAGATAGGTAGCTATTCGAATGGCCATAATTATTTGAACTATTTTAGTAAATTGATTTATTTTTTAAATCTCTTACTTATTAACTTTTGAAATATTAATAATGTAGTATTATTTTATTTTGGATAAGCTTTTATGAACTAAAACAATGGTTTTATGACAAAACAAAAGGTCATAGAATTTTAAATAGATAATTGTTCAAATAGTCATAACTATTTGAACTTATTCAGTAAATAGATTTAATTTTTCAAATCTCTTGCTTATTAATTTTTTGAATGTTAATAAATTAATATTATTTTATTCCAATTAAGCTTGTATGAACTAAAATAATTATTATATGACTAAACAAAAGGTCAAAATGATTTGAAATAGATAATTATTTTAGTAGTCTTAACTATTTAAACTAGTTCGATAAACATATATTTTTTAAATCTTTTATTAATTTTTGGAATATTATTAAATTAATATTATTTTTATCTAAAAAGGCTTGTATGATTAGAAACAATTGTTTTATAAGAAAATAAGGATCATAACTATTTGAGATTAATATTTGTTCAAAAAGTCATTATTAAGTGAACTAGTTCGAAAAACAACTTTAGTTTTTAAATCTCTTACTTATTAATTTTTGAAATATTAGTAAAGTAGTATTTTTTTTATTTTGGATAAGTTTTTATGAACTGAAACAAATGTTTTATGACAAAATAAAAGGTCATAATGACTTTACATAGATAATTGTTTAAATAGTCAAATCTATTTGAACTTGTTCAGTAAACAATTTTTTTAATCTCTTGCTCATTAATTTTTCAAATGTTAATAAATTACTATTATTGTCTTTTGAATAAACTTGTATGAACTGAAATAATTATTTTATGACTTAACAAAAGGTTGGAATGATTTCAAATAAATAATTGTTCTAATAGTCTTAATTGTTTGAATTGGTTCGGCAAACACATTTATTTTTTAAATCTCTTACTTATTAATTTTTTGGAATATTATTAAATTAATATATTTTAATCTGAATAAGCTTGTATGAAAAGAAACAATTTTTTTATGACAAAATAAAGATCATAATGATTTGAGATAGACAATTATTTAAATAGTCACAACTGTTTGAAATGTTTCCATAAATAAATTTAGTTTTTAAATCTCTTATTCATTTTTAAAATATTAATAGATCAATATTAGTTTATTCTAAATAATTTTGCACAAATAGAAGCAATTGTTTTATGACAAAACAAAAGGTCATAACGATTTCAAATAGATGATTGTTCAAATGGATATAACTATTTGAACTTGTTCGGTAAACATATTTATTTTTTAAATCTTCTATCTATTAATTTTTAGAATATTAATAAATTAGTATTTTTTTATTCCCAATAAACCTGTATGAATAGAAACAATTGTTTTATGACAAAACAAAAGGTCATAACTATTTTAAATAAACAATTGTGCAAATAGTCATAACTATTTGAAATTGCTCGATAAACGGATTTATTTTTAAATCTTTTACTTATCAATTTTTGGAATATTAATAAACTAGTATTATTTTATTTCAAATATGCTTTTATAAACTAAAACAATTGGTTTATGACAAAACAAAAGGTCATAAATATTTAAAATAGATAATTGATCAAATAGTCACAACTATTTGAATGTGTTCAAAAAACTTATATTTTTAAATTTTTCTTATTAATTTTTGGAATATTAACAAATTTGTATTATTTTATTTAAAATCGGCTTGTATGAATGGAAAAAAATTGTTTTATGACAAAACAAAAAGTTATAGCAATTTGATATAGATAACTATTCAAACAGTCATAACTAGTTGAACTTGTTCGGTAAACAAATTCATTTTTTAAATCTCTTACTTATTAATTTTTGGAATATTAATAAATTAGAATTATCTTATTTTAGATAAGCTTGTACAAATAGAGACAATTGTTTTGCGATAAAACAAAAGGTCATAATGATTTAAAATAGATAATTATTAAAACAATCATAACTATTTGCACTGGTCAGGCTAACAAATTTATTTTTTAAATCCGTTATTTATTAATTTTTAGAATGTTAATAAATTAGCATTACTTTATTCTGAATAAGACTGTATGAATAGAAACAATTCTTTTATGACAAAACAAATGGTCATCATTATTTGAAGTAAATAATAGTTCAAATAGTTATAACTAACTGAACTGGCTTAGTAAACAAATTTATTTTTTAAATCTTACTTCTTAATTTTCAAAATATTAATAAATTAATATTTTTTTATTCCAAATAAACTTATATGAATAAAAGCATTTGTTTTATGACAAAACAAAAGGTAATAATGATTTGAAATAGATAATTGTTCAAATAGTGATGATTATTTGAACTAGTTCGACAAACAAAATTATTTTTAAATCTCTTACTTACTAATTTTTGAAATATTAATAAATTTATTTTATTTTATTTTAAATAAGTTACTAAGAACTGATAAAATTATTTTACGACAAAACAAAAGGTCCTAATGATTTAAAATAAAAAATTATTCATATAGTCTTAATTATATGAACTAGTTCAGTAGATACATTTATTTTTTAAATCTCTTAGTTATTAATTTTCAGAATATTATTACATTAGTATTATTTTATTTCAAATAAACGTTTATGAACAAAAATAATTGTTTTATGACATAACAAAACGTTATAACAATTTGATATATATAATTGTTCAAATAGTCATAACTATTTGAACTAGCTCAATAAATAGATTTATTTTTTACATCTTGTTGGATTATGGGGTCCAACAGTCTCCCTTAGGGACTTGGTATGTCGATTCATCTGGGTGAGGTATCTCATGATGGATCAAATTTTGGTGTATGGCAACCTAAACTGTTAAGGCCCAATGGGTGAGGTATCCCATGAAGGCTTTACGACGCCCTTTATGTCCACTTATCGTTAAGTACGGGGCTCTGTGCTACCAAAAGAGAATAAGGAAATAGAGCTGCGCCTTCATTATCAGTTATAGCTTTTGGTGTAGTGGTAAGTGCTTAATCCTGAAAATTGGTATCAGAGTGAGGTTGCAAGTTCAAGTCCCTCAGGTGCCACTTGGGGGAAGATTGTTGGATTATGGGGTCCAACGATTTCCCTTAGGGACTCGGTATGTCGATTCATTTGAGTGAGGTATCCCATGGTGGATCAGATTTTGTTGTATGGCAACCTAACTTGTCAAGGCTCAATGGGTGAGGTATCTCATGAAGACTTTGCGAAGCCCCTTATGTCCACCTGGCGCTTAATACAAGGCTCTGTGCTACTAAAAGAGAATAAGGAAATAGAGTTGCACCTTCACTATCAGCTATAGCTTTTGGTGTAGTGGTAAGCGCTTGATCCTAAAAACAGCTCATATGGATTTAATAAAGCATGAATACTAATGAGCAATAAGGTTCAATTATCATCATGTCATAACAAAGATTATTCAAGCAATTTCCAAACATGATGAATTTGTGTAACATATTTATGATTTTTGGTTAAAATTTGTTTTCAGGATCAAGTGCTTAGCACTATACCAAAAGCTACAGTTGATAGTGAAGGCGCAACTCTATTTCCTTATTCTCTTTTGGTAGCACAGAGCCCTGTACTAAGCTACAGGTGGATATAAAAGGCTTCGCAAAGCCTTCATGGGATACCTCACCCTTTGGGCTAGGTTGCCATACACCGAAATTCGATCTACCAAAGGATACCTCACCTAGATGAATCGACATACTGAGTCCCTAAGGGAGACCGCTGGACCCCATAATCCAACACATCTTCTACTTATTAATTTTTAAAATATTAGTAAATTAGTACTATTTTATATTGAATAGGCTTGTATGATGAAAAAATTTATTTTATGACAAAACAAAAGTTCATAACGATTTAAAATAGATAATTATTCAAATGGTCATAATTATTTGAATTGATCCGATACACTATCAAATTTTGAAATATTAATAAGTAATATTATTTTATTTTGGATAAGCTTTTATGTATTGAAACAGTTGTTTTACAATAAAAATAAAAGGATCATAACAATTTTAAATAGATAATTATTCAAAAAGTCATAACTATTTGAACTTGTTTGGTAAACAAATTTATTTTTTTAATTTCTTTCTTATTAAGTTTCTAAATGTTAATAAATTAGTATTATTTTATTTTGAATAAGCATGTATGAACTAAAACAATTATTTTATGACTAAACAAAAGGTCAGAACGATTTGAAATAGATAATTGTTCTCATAGGCTTAACTATTTGAACTAGTTTAGCAAACACATTTATTTTTAAATCTTTATTAATTTTTAAAATAGTAATAAATTGGTATTATTTTATTTCAAATAATTTTGTATGAATACCAATTATTCTGCATAATTGGTATTATTTTATGATGAAACAAAATGTCATGATAGTTCGAAATAGATGATAGTTTAAATAAAAATGACTATTTGAACTTGTTCGGTAAACAAATTTATTTTTTAAATCTCTAACTTATTAATTTTTAGAATATTAATAAATTGATATTATTTTATTCTAAATAAACTTTTATGAATAGAAACAATTATTTTATGACAAAACAAAAGATCATAACAATTTGAAATAAATAATTATTCAAATAGTCATAACTATTTAAACTCGCTCGATAAAAAGATTTATTTTTTAAATCTTTTTCTTATTAACTTTTGAAATTTTAATAAATTAGTATTATTTTATTCCAAATAAGCTTGTATGAATAGAAACAATTAGTTTATGACAAAACAAATGGTCATAATGATTTGAAATAGATAATTGTTCAAATAGTCATAACTATTTGAATGTGTTCAGTAAACAAATTTATTTTTAAAATTTTTGCTATTAACTTTTGGAATATTAATTAATTTATATTATTTTATTCAAAATAAGCTTGGATGAATCGAACCATTTGTTTTCTGATAAAAGAAAAGGTCATAATGTTTTGAAATAGATAATTGTTCAGATAGTCAAAACTCTTTGAATTTGTTCAGTAAATAGATTCATTTTTCTAGTTCTCTTAATCATTAATTTTTGGAATATTAATAAATTAGTATTATTTTACTTCAAATAAACTTATGTTAATTGAAACAGTTGTTTTATTACAAAATAAAAGATCAAATGATTTGAAATAGATAATTATTCAAATAGTCATGACTATTTGAAATTATTCAGTAAACATATTTATTTTTTAAATCTTTTACTTATTAATTGTCAAAATATTAATAAATTAAGATTATTTTAATTTGAATAAGCTTATATGAAAAGAAATAATTGTTTTATGACAAAACAAAAAGTCATAATAATTTGTTGCTTAAATAGTCATAATGATTTAAACTTATGTGGTGAACAAATTTATTTTTTAAATCTTTTAATTATTAATTGTCTTAATATTAATAAATTTATATTATTTTATCCGAAATAGGCTTTTATGAATAGATGAACTCTTTTTATGACAAACCAAAAGGTTATAGCATTTCTAAATAGATAATTGTTTAAATAGTCATAATTATTTAAACTTGTTTTGTAAATAGTTTCATTTTTTAAATCTCTTAATTATTAATTTTTGGAATATTAACAACTTGGCATTATTTTATTTCGAATAAGCTTATATGAACTAAAATAATTTTTTTATGAAAAAAAAAAGTCGTAACAATTTGAAACAGATAATTATTCAAATAGTTATGACTATTTGATCTCGTTCAGTAAACATATTTATTTTTAAAATTTTTAACTTATTAATTGTTGAAATAATAATAAATTAATATTATTTTAATTTGAATAAGCTTGTATGAATAGAAACTATTGTTTTATAATAGAATAAAAGTCAGAATGATTTGAAATAATTAATTGCACAAATAGTCATAACTATTTGAATTAGTTTAACAAAAAGATTTATTTTTAAATCTCTAATTAATTTCTGAAATACTAATAAATTTTTTTTTATTACGATCAAACTTATATGAACAAAAACATTTGTTTTATGAAAAAACAAAAGGTTATAACAATTTGAAATAGATAATTATTCAAATAGTCATAATCATTAGAACTAGTTAGGTAAATAGAATTATTTTTTAATCCCTTACTTATTAATTTTTCAAATATCTATAAATTCATTTTATTTTATTTCAAATAAGCTAGTTTGAATTGAAAAAATTGTTTTATGACAAGACAAAAGGTCGTAACAATTTGAAATAGATAATTATTTATATAGTCTTAACAAATTGAACTAGTTTGACAAACAAATTTAAATTTTAAATCTCTTAGTTATTAATTTTTGAAATGTTATTAGATTAGTATTATTTTATTTCGAATAAACATGTATGAACATGAATAATTATTTTATAATAAAACAAAATGTTTATTTTGTAAACAATTGATTTGAAGTATAGAATTCTTCAAATAGTCATAACTATTTGAATTGGTTCAGTAAACAAATTTTTTTAAAATCTCTTACTTATTAATTTTTGAAAGATTATGAAATTAGTATTATTTTATTCCAAACATGCTTGTATGATATAAACAATTATTATATGATCAAACAAAAGGTAACAATGATTTGAAATAGATAATTATTGAAATGACGATAATTATTTGAACTAATTTGGTAAACAAATTCACTTTTTAAATCACTTATTAATTTTTGAAATATTAATAAATTAGTATTATTTTATTTCAAATAAGCTTGTATGAACAAAAGCGATTGTTTTATGACAAAACAAAAGGTCATAAGGATTTTAAATAAATAATTGTTTAAATAGTTGTAAATATTTGAATTTGTTTGGTAAACAAATTTACTTTTTTAAACTCTTGCTTATTAATTTTTAAAATATTAAGAAATTATTATTATTTTATTTTGGATATGCTTTTATGAATCGAAACAATTGTTTTATGTCAAAACAAAATGTCATAATGATTTTAAATAAATAATTGTTCAAATAATCATAACTATTTGAACTTGTTTGGTAAATAGATTTATTTTTTCAAATTTTTGCTTATTAATTTTCCAAATGTTACTAAATTTGGATTATTTTGTTCCAAATGAGCTTGTAAGATATGAAATAAATATTTTTTGACTAAACAAAATATCAAAATGATCTGAAATAGATAATTATTCTAATGATTTTAATTATTTGAACTGATTTTGCAAGCATATTTATTTTTTAAATCTCCTACTTAGTAATTTTTGAAATATTATTAAATTAGTATTATTTTTAATCGAATAAGCTTCTATGATAAAAAATAATTGTTTAATGACAAAACAAAAATCTTAACGATTTGAGATTGTAAATTGTTCAAATATTCATACCTATTTGAATTAGTTCGGTAAACAAATTTATTTTTTAAATCTCTTACTTATTAATTTTTCAAATATTAATAAATTATTATTATTATTTTATTTTGAATAAGCTTGTATGATCAAAAACAATTATTTTATGACAAAACAAAAGCTCATAATGATTTCAAATTGAAAATCATTTAAATGGCCATAATTATTTTTACTGATTCAGTAAACATATTTATTTTTAAAATTTTTTAGTTATTAATTTTAGAAATATTAATACATTAGTATTATTTTATTCTGTCTAAGCTTGTACTAACTGAAATAATTATTTTATGACAAATCAAATGGTTATAATGATTTTAAATAGCAATTGCTCAAATAGCAATAACTATTTGAACTTCTTTAATTTTTTAAATCTCTTTTTGTAATTAATTTTTTGAATGTTAATAAATTAGTATTAATTTATTTTGAATAAGCTTGTATGAGCTGAAACAATTGTTTTATAACCAAAAAAAGGCCAAAACGATTTGAAATAGATAATTATTCAAATAGTCTTAACCATTTGAACTTATTAGATAAACAAAATTATTTTTTAAATCTCTTACTTTTTAATTTTTAAAATATTATTGAATTAGTATTATTTAAATCCAAATAAACTTGTATGAACAAAACAATTGTTTTACGACAAAGCAAAAGGTTATAACAGTTTGAAATAAAATAATTGTTCATATAGTCTTAACTATTTGAACTAGTTCAACAATTAGATTTATTTTTTAATTTTCTTGGTTATTAAGTTTCAAAATATTTTTAAAATAGTATTATATTATTTTGAATAAAATAGTATGAATAAAACCAATTGTTTGATGACAAAAATAATTGTTCTACTAGTCTTAACTATTTGAACTAGTTCAGCAAACACATTTATGTTTTAAATCTCTTACTTATTAATTTTTAGAATATTATTAATTTAGCAATATTTTACTCTGAATAAACTTGTATGAATAGAAACAATTACTTTATGAGAAAAAAAATCATAGCGATTTTAGATAGATAATTGTTCAAATAGTTATAACTATTTGACCTAATTCGATAAATAGATTTAGTTTTTAAATCTCTTATTTATTTTCAAAATATTAATAAATTAGTATTATTTTTGTTAGCCTTGAATTGATCCTTATTTTGAAATGACAAAACATTAAAGCTAAATAAACTTGATCAAGATTTTGAAAAAGATTTATTTAGTACATGTTCTTAAGTTTTATATTTTGATACTAAATAAATAATATGATTTTCAAAGCTTAAACAAACCTTTCTTTGTTTTCATATTTCTCAAACCAAATCTATCTTTAAAGATTATTTATTTGAGCTTAAATGAAAGTCCAATTGTTATTTTTAAAGTGAACTTATTCATTTTGGACTTGATACAATTTTGATAAAATTGGTTTTGAGAAATAGATTAACTTAAGAAAGCTGCTTTACAACAATAAAGTTTTCTAACATTGAACTTGTTTTATTTTTCTGTATTAATTCACAAAGTCTTAATATTTGAATTTTATATCGTTGGAATGCTCTTGGAGTCTATCTTCTAATGGATTAAACAAAATCAAAATCCAAATTTTCTAAGAAAAGATTTTCAATTTTTACTAGACACTCTACAGTTGTCAGAAAAACTGCACAAGGTGTAACTTTGAAAATTCACTATAATTCGTACACATTGAATTAGGTGATGAAATTTTATTGATAGAAATCTCTTTAAGTCTAGTAAATCTTCAAACGGTTTGTGATTTGGATTTATATAACTCAAGTTATGATCAAATTAGTAAGTAGAGTGCAAAATGCGAAACTACCACCCAGCATGGACAGGATCGATCCCCTCTAGAAGGGATCAATTGATTTTCAAACAGAATGCTCCCAGGACCCAAAATCCAGAAAGGGAATCGATCCCCTACAAAATGGATTGATCGGTTAGGCTATTTTCAAAGGGAAATTGGTTCAAAACATGAACCAATTGATCCCCTAAGGGGGGATCGATCCCATGAAAGCCAAAATCACTCCAACGGCTACTTTCATTTCCCAAACACTTCCAACAGCTAGTTCCTCAATTTTTCTATAAATTGGGCACTCCAACACATGAAGAAGATTGATGAATCAAGAGACCAAGAGCCAACAAGCAATATTTTCATTCTCTCAAATAATCAAGAGTTTTTAGAGCTTCAAAGTCTATATCTTTACATTTATTGTATCCAAATTATTTTTGTTGTTCATTCATCATTTTCTTGTCTATACCATTGTATACTTCAAATTAGCAAACACCCAACCTTTGAGAGGTTCTTAGAGTTTGCAAAACACTTCAAAAAATTTATATTGTGTGCTTGTAAACTTAAAGAGGAGGATAACCCTTATGACTATGTAGTGTTGAGTTTGTAAAGCTTTGTGAAGCTTGTTTGTAATCTTCAACACATAGTGAATTGGAGCCTTGGTGTGGATAACTAAGAGAGAGGACATTGGTGTCTTGTAGAGAATAACTGAACCTTTATAAATCATTGTGTTTGATTTATCTATCCTTATCTCCTTATAATTTATTATTGTTCATATTTGATTTTAAGTTCATTAATTGTTATTGTTTTCATTATATTTTCATCAAAAGGGCTTATTGTCTTAATTTCCATTCAACTATATTGAAATCATTATTTGGAAAGAATTTGGAGAGATCCAATTCACCCCCTTCTTGGATCACCATCTAACCTATAAAGCTAACAATTGGTATCAGAGCTTTGGTCTCTTTTTGTAGGTTTAACCACCTTGAAAAAAGATTTTATGGCTTAATTTTGGTTCCAAGATGGTGAGGAAGTCCTCAAAGCTCCTACAGTTGATAAATTTGAATTTTGTGAATAGAGAAAGAGGATGAAGATGTTCATTATGGCCCAAGATTTTAGAGCCTGGAATGTGATTGAAAAGGGCTTGAAACTCCTTCAAATGATGCAAACTACATAAGGCAAGTGATGAATGATGCTAAGGCCAAGTGCTTACTATATGGAGCTCTTGACTCCCACAAATTCAACTTGGTATCAAAGTGTCCAACCTCAAATGAGATATGGGAGAAGTTGGAGGAAATACATGAAAGGCAACAATCCAACCGAAATGCATCATGTCTCATGGCTCTTGAAGATTCGAAGGTAACCTCTAATTCTATTGATTCAAATTCATATGCTTTTGATGAATTGCAAGATGCTTGTAATGAGCTATATGTTGAATGTGAATTAATGAAGAGGAAATATAAGAAAATGATTTCAAAATTGAATATTGAAAATGATCTTTTGATGAATGCAAAAAATGTTTTAGAAAAAGAAAATGAAAAGTTGAAAATAGATTTTAAAACCTTTCAAAGTAGGAATGGATTTTTAGAAAAAGAAAATTTTAATTTGAAAAAGAAATTTGATGAATTGATGAATCAAAAACAAAAGCTTTTAAAGAGTTCATTAAGTACTAAAATGATTAAATGCAATTTTTATAATTTTCATGGTCACACTATACATACTTGTCCTATTAGAAGAAAAGTTCCATTTAAAATTAGGCAAGTATGGGTTCCTAAAGGAACAAGAGACTTGGTCACTAACTCTAAAGGACCCAAAGCAATTTGGGTACCAAAAATCAAATGAGATTGTCTCTTGTATGTGTGCTAGAGCAAGGAGCTATAATTTGAGATTGAAGATTGAATACTCTAGACACACAATGGAGATGGGTAACCTCTAAACTTTTATTTGAAGAGAATTTGAATTTGGTTACCTATTCTTGATGAAATTTAAATGGTTAATTGATTATGCAAAATTTGGTTGCCTATTCTTGTTAGACATAGAATGCTTAATGGATATTGGTATATACCTTATTGATATATATTGAATATATCAATTTTACTTGAGAAAATGTGAGCTTGAATTGAACATACTTATTTTACTCTTAAGTATGCTTGAGATACTTGTTGAAATTGATTGTGGTGTTAAATTGCTTGAGCATACTTTTGTTGATAAATATTTTATTGATTTGTGATTGTTAAACATGCCTATATGACCATGATGTTTAAAATTGCTCAAATTTGTTTATAATGTTTGGATCTTTTGAATTCTTTGAACTTGATTGTGTTATACATAAGTGTTTTAACTCTTGATTTGTGATTTTAGAAATTGATGAACATTATGTGCTTAAATGGAATATATTGATTCTTGGTTCATCTTTAGTCTTGGTCAAGATATATGCTTGTATGATCATTAATTCAATTTGACCTTAATGCTTGTGGTTTAAAATGCTTGAATTGTTAACCTCTTGATTTGTGGTTTTGAATATGATGAACTACTTGCTTGTAAATGATATGTGTTATTGGTTCATCTATTGTTCTTGTCAAGTGTGTGCATATATGATAAACATGATTTTTTTTTACTTGACATGGTTGCAACATGACTTAAGTAAATGAATTTCTTATGATGCTTATTTTTTAGCTCAAGTCATTGTTGATTATGGCCTATAATTGTTGTAGACATATTTATGCTTTTGTGCTAAAGATTTTCTTGAATATGTTTTTGATGATAAATATGTCTTCCTTAAGTTTTTAGTTTTGATATGGCCTAAAATTTATTTTGGCATATTCTTTGGTGATTTATTGAATATATATGAATACTGAATATGTCTTCTTTGTGTTCAATATTTCTAAATGATCTAAAAAGGATTCATATTTTGCACATTGCATGAGAACTTTAGCTTTAGTGCCAATATTGTGATATTTGATTCTTAACTTGACATATGGCCTCTAGCTTAAGTATATATCTCCCTTGCAATTGGCAACTTGTGCTTAGTGAATAAATTTTCTTTCGCCTATAATGACTTTGAATTTGAAATTGTTTTCTAACAATTGGTATAATTTTTATCAATTGATTTTCTTGATGCTTCTAATGAAAATCCTTTGTCAAGAATATTTTCTAAGTCTATGCTAGGAGAACTTGAAATGAGCATAAATGAGCCTACATTTTTGGAATTTCAAGTATAGCAAACAAAGCATGTCATCCTCATCAATCAAGCCCAAGTATATCAAAGACTAGCTCAAATGATGTGGATTGGAGAATTCAAAGCCAAATGAGCACAACAACAAAGCTTGACATGGATAGAGGTAATGTATCAACTTTATGATATAATGTATGAGTTTGGATATATATGCATGCTTGCTTTGATATGTGCAAATATATGATTTTGTGCTAGAACATATGAACACATTGCACAAATTAATCACCAAGCCACTTGGTAGATATTGTTCTAACATTTTTGAAAGCTTGGATTGATTAATTCACCTTCATTGATATTCATGCCTAGTTCTTGATTGCTTTGATTAATAGTTTTTATTGCATGAATATTTGTTTGAATCTTTGGACATGGATATGAGTTGAATGTATTGATTTTTTTTTTTTATCTTTCAGTTGCCTTGACTCGTGGATTATGAACTTACAAATTTGAAATTTATATACATGTTCATTGACTGAGATTGAGATGGCATGTACCAAATTATGCCTAAATGCTTGTATATATATATTTTAATTAGGTATATTGCTTATGTATTTTGCATATGCTTGTATAATTTTGATTGAAATATATGGTTGAAAACTTGCATATGTTTGAGTTAAGTACTTTGCTTTGCATTGAAATAATTTGGATTATTATTGAATAATTATGCTTTCATTATTTCTTTGCTATAGCATATGTGCTCATCATGTTTGGAGAATCATGCTTATATAATCTTTGTTATGACATGATGATAGTTGAACCTCATTGCTCATTAGTACTTATGATTTATTATATACATACGAGCTTTTGGTTCTTGTTTGGATAGGATAGCTTATGAAAGATTACTATTATCATTTATGCATGTATTGAATAAATCTTTCATATGCTTAAAGTATATTTGTTCTATGAAAGTTGTTGAATAAAATTGCTAATAATTGGTAACAATTGGTATCAAAATTGCTAAAGATATTTTTTTTTTGCTTTCATAGATGAATATTTATGTGCCTATCCTTGATATAGCTTGTACCTTTCATGCAAAATTGTGTGTGCCTTAAATTGATTAATCCTTATTTTGAAAATGAGACAAAATTTTATAATACAATTTTGCTTGATTTGTTTTGTGATAACAATTGGTATGCTTCTTGATGACATATCTTTAACAATTGGTATCCTTAACAATTGGTATGAGCTTGTATGCATGTGCTTGAATTTATGCTTAATTGCTATTGATGTTTTAGGTTCTAAGCACATCTTATGATAGCATGATTTATGAGTAGATTGCATATCATTCATTATCCTTTGCTCATAAATTTCATGTAGTACATTTGATGACTTGTGCTAAAATGCTAAATTTGGATACACTTATGCTTTTGTGCTTGAATACATGTATGTGAACTTCATTGTGCATATTACACTTGATTACATGCATTCAAAATACTCTTGATATTATTGGTATCAGGCATTTTGTCCCATGCCTTGAATTGATCTCTCTTTCTTTTGAAATGAAAAAAAAGGGGAGAGAATTTAAAGATATTTCTTCTTATTGCAATTGATATAGGAGCTTAAGCATTTCGTATATAAAGCATAAACAAAAGGGAAGAGAAATGTTTTATGAATATATTTGTTAATAATGCCTCTTTGTGTTTATTTGCTCATTAATATGCTCATGCCTTTTTGCTATGACAAAAAGGGGGAGAAATATCATATAGACAAATTTGCTTGTGCTTGACATGCATATGTTTGATTGTGCTTAATTCATATATTTGACTAGCATATGTTTGTTAACTTGTGTTGGATTAGGATGCATAAATTGAGGGGGAGTTTTGCCATCGAATTAGGATGCATAAATTAAGGGGGAGTTTTGCCATGCATCGCTTAAGGGGGAGTTTTCCAAAATGTCTTTCAAAATCTTAAATGTTTCAAAGAAAGTTCTTCATCAAACAAATTTATCTTTAAGTTTTGTCATATCAAAAAGGAGGAGATTGTTAGCCTTGAATTGATCCTTATTTTGAAATGATAAAACATTAAAGCTAAATAAACTTGATCAAGATTTTGAAAACGATTTATTTAGTACATGTTCTTAAGTTTTATATTTTCGTACTAAATAAATAATATGATTTTCAAAGCTTAAACAAACCTTTCTTTGTCTTCATATTTCTCAAACTAAATCTATCTTTAAAGATTATTTGTTTTAGCTAAAATAAAAGTCCAATTGTTGTTTTTAAAGTGAACTTATTCATTTTGGACTTGACACAAATTTGATAATATTGATTTTGATAAATAGATTAACTTAAGAAAGCTATTTTACAACAATAACATTTTCCAACATCGAAATTGTTTTATTTTTCTGTATTAATTCACAAAGTCTTAATATTTAAATTTTATATGGTTGGAAAGCTCTTTGAGTCTACTTTTTAATGGATTAAACAAAATAAAAATCCAAATTTTCTAAGAAACAATTTTGAATTTTTACTAGACACTTTGCAATTGTCAAAAAAATTGCACAAGGTGTAACTTTGAAAATTCACTATAATTCGTACACAGTGAATTAGGTGATGAACTTTACATGGATAGAAATCCCTTTAAGTCTAGTTTTTAAATCTTAAATGTTTCGTGATTTGGATTTGTATAACTCAAGTTATGATCAAATTAGTAAGTAAAGTGCAAAATGTGAATCCCCTCTAGAAAGGATCGATTGGTTTTCAAACAGCATGCTCCCATGACCTAAAATCCAGAAAAGGGATTGATCCCCTACAGAAGGGATCGATCAGTTAGGCTATTTTCAAAAGGAAATTGGTTCAAAACATGAACCAATCGATCCCTTAAGGGACGGGATCGATCCCCTGAATGCCAAAATCACTCCAATGGCTATTTTATCAAGGATTCAACGACTACTTTCACTTCCCAAACACTTCCAATAGCTAGTTCCTCAATTTCTCTGTAAATTGGGCACTCTAACACACCAAGAAGATTGATGAATCAAGTGAGCAAGAGCTAACAAGCAATATTTTCATTCTCTTAAATAATCAAGAGTTTTTAGAGCTTCAAAGTCTATATCTTTGCATTTATTGTATCCAAATTATTTTTGTTGTTCATTCATTGTTTTCTTGTCTATACCATTGTATACTTCAAATTAGCAAACACCCAACCTTTGAGAGGTTCTTAAAGTCTACAAAACAGTTCAAAAAATTTGTATTGTGTGCTTGTAAACTTAAGAGGGAGAATAACCCTTAAGACTGTGTAGTGTTGAGTTTGTAAAGCTTTGAGAAGCTTGTTTGTAATCTTCAACACATAGTGGATTGGAGCCTTGGTGTGGACAACCAAGAGAAAGGATGTTGGTGCCTTGTGGAGAAGGACCGAGCCTCTATAAATCATTGTGTTTGATTTCTCTATCCCTATCTCCTTATAATTTATTATTATTCATATTTGATTAAGTTCATTAATTGTTATTTTTTTCATTATATTTTCATGAAAAGAACTTATTGTCTTAATTTCCATTCAACTATATTGAAATCAT
This sequence comes from Durio zibethinus, assembly GCF_047325235.1. Lineage (NCBI taxonomy): Eukaryota > Viridiplantae > Streptophyta > Magnoliopsida > Malvales > Malvaceae > Durio > Durio zibethinus. The sequence goes on along the minus strand of NC_143164.1, from coordinate 607,908 downwards.
TATTTGGGAAGAATTTGGAGAGATCCAATTCTCTGCTCTCTTGGATCACCATCTAACCTATAAAGCTAACAATTTTATTTTGAATAATTTTGTATTAATAAAAACAATTATTTTACGACAAAACAAAATATCATAACGATTTGAAATAGTTAATAGTTTGAATAGACTTGACTATTTGAACTTTTTTAGTGAATAGATTTATTTTTTAAATCTCTAACTTATTAATTTTTAGAATGTTAATAAATTAATAATATTTTATTTCAAATAAACTTTTATAGGTAGAAATAATTATTTTATGAGAAGACAAAAGATCATAACGATTTGAAATAAATAATTTTTCAAATAGTCATAGTTTTTTGAACTCACTCAGTAAATAGATTTTATTTTTTTAAATCATTTACTTATTAATTTTTGGAATTTTAATAAATTAATATTATTTTATATTGAATAAGGCTTTATGAACAATAACAAAAGATCATAACAATTTGAAATAGATAATTGTTCAAATAGATATAACTATTTGAATGTGTTTAGAAAATAGATTTATTTTTAAAATTTTTTCTTATTAATTTTTGTAATATTAATCAATTTATATTCAAAATAAGCTTACGTGAATAGAACCGATTGTTTTATGATAAACAAAAAGGTCATGATGTTTTGAAATAGATAAATATTCAGATAGTCATAACTATTTGAGCTTGTTCGATAAACAGATTTATTTTTTGAGTCTCTTACTCAGTAATCTTTAGAATATTAATAAATTATCATTATTTTATTTCAAATAAGCTTATTTGAATTGAAACAATTGTCTTATTACAAAATAGAAGGTCATAATGATTTGAAATAGTTAATTATTCAAATAATCATGACTATTTCAACTTGTTCAGTAAACATATTTATTTTTTAAAATATTTTACTTATTAATTGTCAAAATATTAATAATTAATATTCTTTTAATCCGAAATAAATATTAATATTTTGAATTGGTTAGGTAAACAGAAATATTTTTTTAAATATCTTTTTATTAATTTTTTAAATGTTAATAAATTCATTTTATTTTATTCCGAATAAGCTAGTATGAATTGAAATTTTGTTTTATGACAAAGCAAAAGGTCATAACATTTTGAAATAGATAATTGTTCATATAGTCTTAAACTAATTCATCAAACAAATTTATTTTTAATTCTCTTAGTTATTAATTTTTAGAATATTATTATATTAGTATTATTTTATTCCAAATAAGCCTATATGAACAGAAATAATTCTTTTGTGACAAAACAAAAGGTTATAATAATTTGAAGTATACAATTGTTCAAATAGTTATAATCATTTAAATTGGTTTGATAAACAGATTTATTTTTTAAATTGCTTATTAATTTTTAAAAGATTAATAAATTAGTATTATTGTATTCTGAATAAGCTTGAATGATCAAAAACATTTGTTATATGACATACAAAAGGTACTAACGATTTGAAATAGATAAATGTTGAAATGACCATAATTATTTGAAATGATTCAGTAAACAGATTCACTTTTTAAATCACTTATTAATTTTTGGAATATTAATAAATTTGTATTATTTTATTTCAAATAAGCTTTTATAAACTAAAACGATTGTTTTATGATAAAACAAAATTTCATAACGATTTGAAATAGATAATTGTTCATATAGTCTTAACTATTTAAATTGCTTCAACAAGATTTATTTTTTAAATCTCTTAGTTATTAATTTTCATAATATTATTAAATTATTATTATTTTATTTTGAATAAGCTTGTATGAACTGAAACATTTATTTATAATAGAAGAAAAGGTTATAATGATTTGAAATAGGTAATTATTCAAATAGGAACTACTTTGATAAACATATTTATTTTTTAAATCTCTTACTCATTAATTTTTGAAATATTAATAAATTAGTATTATTTTATTCCAAACAAGCTTGTATGATGAAAAACAATTGTTTTATGACAAAACAATGTTCATAACGATTTGAAATAGATAATTGTTGAAATAACCATAATTATTTGAATTGATTTGGTAAACAGATTCACTTTTTAAATCACTTATTAATTTTTGGAATATTAATAAATTATTATTATTTTATTTCAAATAAGCTTTAATGAAATGAAACAATTTTTTTATGATAAAACAAAATATCATAATGATTTTAAATATACAGTTGTTCAAATAGTCGCAACTATTTGAATTTGTTCAAAAAATGCATTTATTTTTTTAAATCTCTTGCTTATTAATTTTTAAAATATTAAAAAATTAGTATTATTTTATTTTGGATAACCTTTTATGAACTGAAGCAATTTTTTTATGACAACAAAAGTCATAATGATTTTAAATAATTAATTATTTAAATAGTCATAACTATTTAAGCTTATTCGATAAACAAATTTATTTTTCAAATCTCTTGCTTATTAATTTTTTGAATGTTAATATATTAGGATTATTTTGTTTTGAATAAGCTTGTATGATATGAAACAAATATTTTATGACTAAAAATAGGTTAGAATGATTTGAAATAGATAATTATTATTATAGTTTTAACTATTTGAACTAGTTCGATAAACACATTTATTTTTTAAATCTCTTATTAATTTTTGAAATATTAATAAATTAGTATTATTTTTATTTCGAATAAGCTTGTATGATAAAAAATAATTGTTTGATAACAAAACAAATGGTTATCGCTATTTGGAATAGATAAGTATTCACATTGCCATGATTATTTAATTGATTTGATAAATAAATTTATTTTTTAAATCTCTTACTTATTAATTTTAGAAATATTAATAAATTTGTATTATTTTATATCATATAAACTTGTATTAACCGAAACAATTGTTTTATGACAAAATAAAAGGTATAGTGATTTTAAATAGACAATTATTCAAATAGTTATAACTATTTGAGCTTGTTCGATAAAGAGACTTATTTTTTTAAATCTCTTTCTTCTTAATTTTTTTAATGTTAATAAATTAGTATTAATTCATTCTAAATAAGCTTGCATGAATTGAAACAATTGCTTTATGACTAAACAAAAGGTCAAACTGATTTGAAATAGATAATTATTCTAATAGTATTAATCATATAAACTTCTTCGATAAACAAATTTTTTTTAAATCTCTTACTTATTAATTTTCAAAATATTATTAAATTTGTATTATTTTAATCCAAATAAGCTTATACGAACTAAAAAATTGTTTTATGACAAAACAAATGGTCATAATGATTTGAAATAGATAATCATTCATATAGTCTTAACTAGTTGAACTCATTTAGCAGTTAGACTTATCTTTTAATTTTCTTGGTTATTAAGTTTCAAAATATTATTAAATTTGTATTATTTTATTCCAAATAAAATAGTATAAACAGAACCAATTGTTTGATGACCAAACAAAAAGTTATAATGATTTGAAATAGATAATTATTCATATAGTCAAAACTATATGAAATGGTTTGGTAAACCGATTTATTTTTTAAATCTCTTACTAATTAATTTTCTAAATATTAATAAATTAGTATTAAATCTCTTAGTTATGAATTTTTAGAATATTATTAAATTAGTATTATTTTATTCTAAATAAACTTGTATGAACAAAAATAATTGTTTTATGATAGAAGAAAAGGTTATAACAATTTGAAATAGATAACTATTCAAATAGTCATAACTATTTAAATTATTTTGATAAATAGATTTATTTTTAAATCTCTTACTAATTCTTGAAATATTAATAAATTAGTATTATTTTATTTCAAATAAGCTTGTATGTTGAAAAAGAATTGTTTTATGATAAAACAAAAGGTAATAACGATTTGAAATATATAATTATTCAAATGGCCATAATTATTTCAACTTATTCGATAAACTGATTTATTTTTTAAATCTTCTATTAATTTTTGAAATATTAATAAAGTAGTATTATTTTATTTTGGATAAGCTTTTATGAATTGAAGCAATTGTTTTATGACAAAAAAAAGTTCATAACAATTTTCAATAGATAATTTTTCAAATAATAATAACTATTTGAGCTTGTTCGGTAAACATATTTATTTTTTCAAATCTCTTGCTTATTAATTTTTTGAATGTTAATAAATTAGTATTATTTTATTCTGAATAAACTTGTATGAACTAAAACAATTATTTTATGACTAAACAAAAGGTTAAAATGATTTGAAATAGATAATTATTCTAATAGTCTTAACTATTTGAAATGATTCAGCAAACACATTTAGTTTTTAAATCTCTTACTTATTAATTTTTGAAATGTTATTAAATTATTATTATTTAAATCTGAATAAGCTTGTATGATAAGAAATAATTTTTTTATAAAAAAACAAAGATCATAGTAATTTGAGATTAATATTTGTTCAAATAGTCATAACTATTTGAACTAGTTCAGAAAATAGCTTTAGTTTTTAAATCTCTTGCTTAATAATTTTTGAAATATTAATGAAATAGTATTATTTTATTTCAGATAAATTTTTATAAACTAAAATAATTGTTTTATGACAAAACAAAAGGTCATGATGATTTTAAATAGATAATTGTTCAAATAGTCATATCTATTTGAACTTGTTAGGTAAACATATTAATTTTTTTAAATCGCTTGCTTATAATTTTTTTGAATATTAATAAATTAGTATTATTTTATTTCAAATAAGCTTGTATGAACTGGAATAATTGTTTTATGACTAAACAAAAGGTCAGAATGATTTGAAATAGATAATTGTTCTAATAATCTTAACTATTTGAACTGGATTGACAAAACACATTTATTTTTATTATTAAATTAGTATTATCTTAATCTAAATAAGCTTGTATGAAAAGAAGCAATTGTTTTATGACAAAATAAACATTATAACGATTTGAGCTAGATAATTGTTCAAGTAGTCATAACTATTTGAACTGATTCAATAAACAGATTTAGTTTTTAAATCTCTGATTAATTTTCAAAATATTAGTAAATCAATATTATTTTATTCTAAATATTTTTTTATGAACAGAAACAATTGTTTTATGACAAAATAAAAGGTTATAACAATTTGAGATAGATAATTATTCAAATAAACATGACTATGTGAATTTGTTTGGTAAATAGATTTATTTTTTAAATCTCCAACCATTAATTTTTAGAATATTAATAAATTAGTATTATTTTATTTCGAATAAACTTGTATGAATGGAAACAATTATTTTATGATAAAACAAAATATCATAACTATTCGAAATAAATAATTATTCAAACAGTCATAACTATTTGAGCTTGCTCGATAAATAGATTTATTTTTTAAATCTTTTACTTAATAATTTTTGGAATACTAATAAATTAGTATTATTTTATTTCAAATAAGCTTGTATGAACAAAAAAAATTGGTTTATGACAAAACAAAAGGTTATAACTATTTGAAATAAATAATTGTTTAAATAGTTATAACTATTTGAATGTGTTCAAAAAATAGATTTATTTTTAAAATTCCTAGTTATTAATTTTTGAAATATTAATAAATTTATATTATTCTATTCAAAATAAGCTTGTATGAACAGAAACAATTTTTTTAAGACAAAATAGAAGGTCGAAACGATTTGAAATAGATAATTGTTCAAATAGTAATGACTATTTAAACTTGTTCGGTAAACAAATTTATTTTTTAAGTCTCTTACTCATTAATTTTATGAATATTAATAAATTAGTATTATTTTATTTCAAAAATGCCTATATGAACTAATACAATTGTTTTAAAATCAAACAAAAGGTCATAATGATTTGAAAAAGATAATTATTCAAATAGTTATGACTATTTGGACTTTTTTAGTAAACATATTTATTTTTAAAATCTTTTACTTATTATTTGTCAAAGTATTAATAAATTAATATTATTTTAATCTGAATAAGCTTATGCGAACAAAAATAATTGTTTTATGAAAAAATAAAAAGTCATAACGATTTAAAATAAATAATTGTTCAAATAGTCTAACTATTTGAACTTTTTCGATAAACATATTTATTTTTTAATTGTTTGAATATTAATAAATTTGTGTTATTTTATTTGAAATAAGCTTGTATGAATAGGAAAATTTGTTTTATAACAAAATAAAAGGATATAGCGATTTGAAATAGATAATTGTTCAAATAGTCATAACCATTTTAACTTGTTCAGTAAACATATTCATTTTTTTAAATCTCTTATTAATTTTTTGAATATTAATAAGCTAGAAATATGTTATTTCAAAGAAACATGTATGAATAGAAACAATTGATTTGTGATAACACAAAAGGTTATAACGATTTGAAATATATAATTGTTCAAACAATCTAAATATTTGCATTGGGCAGGCTAACAGATTCATTTTTTAAATTCATTAGTTATTAAATTTTAGAATATTAATAAATTAGCATTACTTTATTCCGAATAAGATTGTATGACTAGAAACATTTGTTTTATGACAAAACAACTAGTCATAACAATTTGGAATAAATAATTGTTCAAATAGTTAAACTATTTGAGCTAATTTAGTAAACAAATTTATTTTTTAACTCTCTTACTTATTAATTTTCAAAATAGTAATAAATTAATATTATTTTATTCTGAACAAATTATTTGAAAAAAAAATTTATTTTATGACAAAACAAAAGGACATAACGATTTGAAATCGATAATTGTTCAAATAGTCATAAGTATTTGAGTTGGTTCAGCAAATGGAATTATTTTTTAAATCTTTTACTAATTTTTTTAAAATATTAATAGATTTCTTTTATTTTATTTTGAATAAGTTACTAAGAACTAAAAAATTGTTTTATAATAAAACAAAATGTCGTAACGATTTGAAATAAAGAATTGTTCATATACCCTTAACTATTTGAATTGGTTCAAATAAATTTATTGTTTAAATCTCTTAGTTATTAATTTTTTAAATATTATTATATTAGGGTTATTTTATTTCGAATAAGCTTGTACGAACATAAATAATTGTTTTATGATAGAACACAAGGTTATAACAATTTGAAATATATAATTATTCAAGTAGTCATATCCATTTGAACTGGTTCAGTAAACAGATTTATTTTTAAATCTCCTACTTATTAATTTTTAACATATTAATAAATTATTATTATTTTATTCTAAATAGGTTTGTATGATGAAAAACAATTGTTTTATGACAAAACAAAAGTTCATAACGATTTGAAATAGATAATTGTTCAAATGGCCATAATTATTTGAACTGATTCGATAAATTGATTTATTTTTTAAATCTCCAACTTATCAATTTTTAAAATATTAATAAAGTAATATTATTTTATTTCAGTTAAGCTATTATGAACTGAAACAATTGTTTTATAATAAAATAAAAGGTCATAATGGTTTTAAATAGATAATTGTTCAAATACTCATAACTATTTAAACTTGTTTGGTAAATAGATTTATTTTTTTAATTTCGTGGTTATTAATTTTTTGAATGTTAATAAAATAGTATTATTTTATTTTGAATAAGCATGTATGAACTAAAACAATTATTTTATAATTAAAAAAAGGTCAGAACGATTTGAAATAGATAATTGTTTTAATAGTCTTAAATATTTGAACTGTTTGACAGACACATCTATTTTTTAAATCGTTAATACTAATTTATTAATCTTTCAAAAATTAATAAGTAAGAAATTTAAAAAATAAATCTATTTACCAAACCAATTTAAGTAGTTATGATTATTTAAATAATTGTATACTTGAAATCATTATAACCTTTTTGTTTCGTAATAAAACAATTATTTTTGTTCATACTAGCTTATTCAAAAAAAATACTAATCTAATAATATTCCTAAAATTAATAACTAAGAGATTTAAAAAATAAATTTTTTTATTGAACTAGTTCAAATAGTTAAGACTATATAAATAATTATCTATTTCAAATCATTATGACCTTTTGTTTTGACATAAAACAACTTTTTTAATTCATACTAGCTTACTTGGAATAAAATAAAATGAATTTATTAATATTTCAAAAATTAATAAGTAAGAGATTTAAAAAATAATTCTATTTACCTAACTACTTCAAATAATTATGACTATTTGAACAATTATCTATTTAAAATTGTTTTGACCTTTTATTTTGTCATAAAACAAATGTTTTTGTTCATATAAGTTTTTTTGAAATAAAATAATACAAATTATTTCCATTTTGAAAATTAATAACTAGGAGATTTAAAAAATAAATCTGTTTACTAAACAAGTTCAAGTAGTCATGTGCATTTGAACAATTATATATTTGAAATCGTTATGACCTTTTGTTTTATCATAAAACAATCTATTCATTAAAATTATTTAAACTAAAATAATACTAATCTATTAATATTTTAAAAACTCATAAGAGATTTAAAAATTAAATTTGTTCATGAAAGTAGTTTAAATAGTTATGACTATTTGAACAATTACCTATCTCAAATCATTATGATCTTTATTTTATCATAAAACAATTGTTTCTTTTCATATAAGCTTATTCAAATTAAAATAATACTAATTTAATAATATTCCAAAAATTAATAAGTAAGAGATTAAAAAAATAAGTGTTTGTTGAATTAGTTCAAATAGTTAAGACTATTGAAACAATTATCTATTTCAAATCACTCTAACCTTTTTTTAGTCATAAAACAATTATTTCAGTTTATGCAAGCTTATTTAAAATAAAATAATACTAATTTATTAACATTTGAAAAATTAATAAAACAATTATTTTAGTTTATGCAAGCTTGTTTAAAATAAAATAATATTAATTTATTAACATTTGAAAAATTAATGAGCAAGAGATTTAAAAACATAAATCTATTTACTGAACAAGTTCAAATAGATTTGACTATTTGAATAATTTTCTATTTAAAGACATTATGAACTTTTGTTTTGTCAAAAAATAATTGTTTCAGTTTGTAAAAACTTATTCAAAATAAAATAATACTACTTTACTAATATTTCAAAAATTAATAAGCAAGAGATTTAAAAACTAAATCTGTTTATCGAATCAGTTCAAATAGTTATGACTATTTAAATCATTATCTATCTCAAATCGTTATGATCTTTGTTTTGTCATAAAACAATTGTTTCTATCCAAACAAGTTTATTTGACGTAAAATATTGCTAAACTAATAATATTCTAAAATTAATAAATAAGAGATTTAAAAAATAAATGTGTTTGCCGAACCCGTTCAAACAATTAAGACCATTAGAATAATTATCTATTTCAAATCATTATGACCTTTTATTTAATCATAAAATAATTGTTTTAGTTCATACAAGCTTATTTGAACTAAAATACTACTATTTTATTAACATTTAGAAAATTAATAAACAAGAAATTTTAAAAAATAAATATATTTACGAAACAAATTCAAATATTTATGACTATTTGAACAATTATCTATTTAAAATTGTTATGACCTTTTGTTTTATAATAAAACAATTGTTTCAGTTTTTAAAAGTTTATCCAAAATAACATAATATTAATTTATTAATATTTCAAAAATTGAGAAGTTGGAGATTTAAAAAATAAATCAATTTATCAAATCGGTTCAAATAATTATGGCAGTTTAAATAATTATGTATTTCAAATCATTATGAACATTTATTTTGCCATAAAACAATTGTTTTTCATTACAAAGCCTATTTGGAATAAAATAATACTAATTTATTAATATTTCAAAAAATTAATGAGTAGGAGATTTAAAAAATAAATCTGTTTATCGAACTAGTTCAAATAGTTATGACTATTTGAACTATCATATATTTCAAATCATTATAACCTTTTTATTTTGTCATAAAACAATTATTTCTGTTCATACAAGCTTATTCAGAATAAAATAATACTAATCTAAAAATATTATGAAAATTAGTATCTAAGAGATTTAAAAAATAAATTTGTTTTCCGAACTAGTTAAAATAATTAAGGCTATATGAATAATTGTCTATTTCAAATCATTATGACCTTTTGCTTTGTCATAAAACAAATGTTTTTGTTCATATAAATTTGTTCATAATAAAATAATATTAATTTATTAATATTTTGAAAATTAATGAGAGATTTAAAAAATAAATCTATTTACCAAACCAGTTCAATTACTTATAACAATTTGAACAATTATTTATTGCAAATCATTATGACCATTTGTTTCATCATAAAATAATTTTTTCTATTAATACAGTCTTATTTAGAATAAAGAAATGCTAATTAATTAATATTCTAAAAATTAATAAGTAATAGATTTAAAAAATGAATCTGTTGGCCTAACCAATGCAAATAGTTTTGATTGTTTGAACATTTATCTATTTCAAATCATTATGACCTTTTGTTTTGTCATAACAATTGTTTCTATTCCTATAAGCTTATTCGGAATAACATAATTCTAATTTATTAATATTCTAAAAATTAATAAGAGATTTTAAAACTGAATTTGTTTATTGAATAAGTTCAAATAGTTATGACTATTTGAGTGATTACCTATTTTAAATTGCTATAACCTTTGGTTTTGTCATAAAATAATTTTTTCTATTCATACAAGCTTATTTAATTAAAACAGTACAAATTTATTAATATTCTGACAATTAATAAGTAAAAGATTTAAAAAACAACTCTATTTACTGATAAATTCAAATAGTTATGACTATTTGAATTATTATTTATTTCAAATCATTATGACTTTTTGTTTTGTAAAAAAACAATTTTTTTTGTTCATAGAAGATTATTTGGATTAAAATAATATTATTTATTAATATTTCAACAATTAATGAGTAAAAGATTTTAAAAATAAATATGTTTACCGTACAAGTTCAAATAGTCATAACTATTTGAATAATTATCTATTTCAAATCGTTATGATATTTTGTTTCATCATAAAACAATTATATCTGTTAAGATAGGCTTATTCAAAATAAAATAATACTAATTTATTAATATTCCAAAAATTAATGAGCAAGAGATTTAAAAAATGAATCTATTTATCGAACAAGTTTGAATAGTTATGACCATTTGAACAATTTTTTATTTCAAATCATTATGACATTTTGTTTTGTCATAGAATAATTGTTCTGTTTATATAAGCTTATTCCAAATAAAATAATATAAATGTATTAATATTCCAAAAAATTAATAAGTAAAAATTTTAAATATAAATCTATTTTCTAAACACATTTAAATAGTTATGACTACTTGAACAATTATCTATTTCAAATAGTTATGAGCTTTTGTTTTGTCATAAGCCAATTTTTTCTATTCATACAAGCATATTTGAAATAAAATAATACTAGTTTATCAATATTTCAAAAATTAATAAGATTTTAAAAAATAAATATGTTTACCAAGCAAGTTTAAATAGTTATTATGCCTATTTGAACAATTATTTATTTCAAATAGTTATGATCTTTTGTTTCGTCATAAAATAATTGTTTCTATTCATATACGTTTATTCAAAATAAAATAATACTAATTTATTAATATTCTAAAAATTAATAGGTAGGAGATTTAAAAGTAAATCTATTTACCAAACAAGTTCAAATAGTCATGTCCATTTGAATAATTATTTATTTCAAATCTTTATGACCTTTTGTTTTTTAATAAAACAATTGTTTCTGTTCATGAAAAATTATTTAGAATAAAATAATACTAATCTATTAAAATTTTGAAAATTAATAAGAGATTTAAAAACTAAATTTGTTTACAGAAATAGTTTAAATAGTTATGACTATGTGAACAATTATCTATCTTAAATCATTATGATCTTTATTTCATCATAAAACAATTGTTTCTTTTCATATAAGTTTATTCGAATTAAAATAATACTAATTTAATAATATTCCAAAAATTAATAAGAGATTTAAAAAATAAATGTATTTACCAAATCGATTCAAATAGTTAGGACTATTAGAATAATTATCTACTTCAAATTTTTTTGACCTGTTGTTTAGTTATAAAACAATTATTTTAATTCATACAAGCTTATTCAGAATGAAACAATACTAATTTATTAACATTCAAAAAATTAATGAGCAAGAGATTTAAAAAAAATATATATTTATCGAACAAGTTCGAATAGATTTGACTATTTAAACAATTATCTATTTAAAGTCATCAAACCTTTTGTTTTATCATAAAACAATTGTTTCAGTTCATAAAAACTTATCCAAAATAAAATAATACCACTTTATTAATTTTCAAAAATTAAAAAGCAAGTTATGACTATTTGAATAAATGTCAATATTAAATCATTATGATCTTTGTCTTCTTATAAAATAATTATTTCTAATCATACAAGCTTATTCAGATAAAAATAATACTAATTTATTAATATTCTAAAACTCAATAAGAGACTTAAAAAAATAAATGTGTTTGCTGAACCAGTTCAAATAGTTAAGACTATTAGAATAATTTTTAATTTCAAATCATTTTAACCTTTTATTTAGTCATAGAATAATTGTTTCAGTTCATACAAGCTTACTTGGAATAAAATAACACTAATTTATTAACATTCAAAAAATTAATAAGCAAGATATTTGAAAAAATAAATTTGTTTATCGAACAAATTTGAATAGTTATGATGATTTGAACAATTATCAATTTAAAATCATTATAACCTTTTGTTTTGCCATAAACAATTGCTTTAGTTCATAAAATTTTATCCAAAATAAAATAATACTATTGTATTAATATTTCAAAAGTTAATAGGAGATTTAAAAAATAAATCAATTCGAATAATTATGGCCATTTAAACAACTATCTATTTCAAATTGTTATTACTTTTTGTTTTCTCCTGAAACAATTGCTTTTCAATATAGAAGCCTATTCAAAATAAAATAATACTAATTTAATAATATTTCAAGAATTAATAATAGATTTAAAAAATAAATCTGTTTACCAAACCAGTTCAAATAGTTATGACTATTTGAACAATATCTATTTCAAATTGTTATAACCTTTTGTTCTATCATAAAACAATTGTTTTTGTTCATATAAGCCTATTCAAAATAAAATAATACTAATTTAGTAATATTTTGAAAATCAATAACTAAGAAATTTAAAAAATAAATCTATTTGCTAAACTAGTTCAAATAGTTAAGACTACATGAACAATTATTTATTTCAAATTGTTATGATCTTTTGTTTTCTCATAAAACAATTATCTTCATTAATATAAGTTTATTCAAAATAAAATAATACTAATTTATTAATATTTTAGAAAATTAATCAGTAAGAGATTTAAAAAGTAAATCTATTTACTAAACCATTTCAAATAGTTTTGACTATTTTAATAACTATCTATTTCTAATCATTATAACTTCTTATTTTGTCATCAAACAATTTGTCCTGTTCATACTATTTTATTCAAAATAAAATAATACTAATTTAAGAATATTCTAAAACTTAATAACCAAGAAAATTTAAAAATAAATCTAATTGTCAAACCAGTCAAATAGTTAAGACTATATGAACAATTACCTGTTTCAAATTGTTATGACCTTTTTCTTTTGTCGTAAAACAATTGTTTTATTCATACAAGCTTTTTTTAATTAAAATAATGCAAATTTAATAATATTTTAAAAATTAATAAATAAGATATTTAAAAAATAATTTTTTTGTCGAATTAATTGAAATGGTTAAGATTATTACAACAATTATCTATTTGAAATCGTTCTAACATTTTGTTTTGTCATAAAACAATTGTTTCAGTTCAACAAGCCTATTTAGAATAAATTAATACTAATTTATTAACATTAAAAAATTAATAAGAAAAAGATTTAAAAATAAATCTGTTTAGCGAACAAGTTCAAATAATTATTACTATTTGAACAAATGTCAATTTAAAACTATTATAACCTTTTGATTAGTCATAAAACAATTGTTTCAGTTAATGTAGGCTTAGATGGAATAAAATAATACTAATTTATTAATACTTGCTAAAATAATAAGTAAGAAACTTAAAAAATAAATCTATTTACCGAATTAGTTAAAATAATTATAGCCGTTTGAAAGATTATCTATTTTAAATCATTCTGACCTTTTGTTTTGTCATAAAACAATTGTTTTTTATCATACAAGCTTATATGAAATAAAACAATACTAATTTATTAATATTTCAAAAATTAATAAGTAAAAGATTTAAAAAATAAAAATGTTTATTGAACCAGTTCAAATAGTTATGACTATTTGAACAATTATTAATCTCAAGTTGTTAAGATATTTGTTTTGGAAAAAAACAATTGATTTTTATCATAGAAGCCTATTTAGTTAAAAATAATACTAATTTAATAATATTTCAAAAATTAATAAGTAAGAAATTTACAAAATAAATGTGTTTACTTAGCTAATTCAAATAGTTAAAGCTATTAGAATAATTATTAATTTCGAATCGTTTTGACCTTTTGTGTAGTCATAAAATATTTGTTTCATATCTTACAAGCTTATTCAAAATAAATAATCTAAATTTATTAAAATTCAAAAATTTAATAAGGAAATGATTTGGAAAAACAAATCTGTTTATCGAACAAGTTCAAATAGTTATGACTATTTGAACAATTATTTGTTTAAAATCATTATGACTTTTTCTTTTGACATAAAACAATTGTTTCAATTCATAAAAGCATATCCAAAATAAAATAATACTAATTTATTAATAATTCAAAAATTAATAAGCAAGAGTTTAAAATAAATTTGTTTACTAAACAAATTCAAATTGTTATGACTATTTGAACAATTCTCTGTTTAAATCATTATGACCTTTTATTTTGTGATAAAACAATTATTTGAATTCATACAAGCTTAGTCAAAATAAAATAATACTAATTTATTAACATTCAAAAAATTAATAAGCAAGTGATTTAAAAAGTGAATATGTTTACCGAATTAGTTCAAATAATTAATGTCATTTCAAAAATAATCAATTTCAAATCGTTTGTTTGGTCATATAAAATTTTTTTTTGATTATATATGTTTATTTGAAATAAAATAATAGTAATTTATTAATCTCTCAAAAATTAATAAGTAAGAGATTTAAAAAAAATAAATTTGTTTACCGAACCAATTTAAATAGTTATGACTATTTGAATAATTGCATAATGAAAATTGTTATAACCTTTTGTTCTATCATAAAACAATTATTTTTGTTCATATAAGCTTATTCAAAATAAAATAATACTAATATAAAAATATTCCAAAAATTAATAATTAAGAGATTTAAAAAAGAAATTTATTTGCCAAACTAGTTCAAATAATTAAGACTATATGAACAATTATCTATTTCAAATTGTTTTTATTTTGTCATAAAGCAATTTTTTCAATTCATAAGAATAAAATAAAATGAATTTATTAATATTTCAAAAATTAATATGTGAGAGATTTAAAAAATAATTCTGTTTGCCTAACTAGTTCAAATAATTATGACTATTTGAGCAATTATCTATTTCAAATCACTATGACATTTTGTTTTGTCATAAAACAAATATTTTTGTCCATATAAGTTTGTTCAAAATAAAATAAAACTAATCTATTAATATTTCAAAAATTAATAATAGATTTAAAAAATAAATATGTTTATCAAACCAGTTCAAAAAGTTATGACTATTTGAGCAATTATTTATTTCAAATTGGTATTATTTTTTCTTTTGTTGCAAAACAATAATTTATGTTCATAAAAACTTATTCGAACTAATATAATATTATTTTATTAATATTTCGACAATTAATAAGTAAAAAATTTTAAAAATAAATATGTTTACTGAACTAGATCAAATATTCATGATTATTTGTATAAGTATTTATTTCTAATCATTATGACCTTTTGTTTTGTCATAAAAAAATTATTTTAGTTCATATCAGCTTATTCAAAATAAAATATTAATAAGTTATTAATATTCTAAAAATTAATAATTAAGAGATTTAAAAAATGAATCTATTTATCGAACAAGTTTAAATAATTATGATTATTTGAACAATTATCTATTTGAAATTGCTATAACCTTTTGTTTTGTCACCAAATGATCTTTTCTGTTCATATAAGCTTATTTCGAATAAAATAATACAATTTATTAATATTAAGACAATTAATAGGTAAAAGATTTAAAAAATAAATTTGTTTACCAAACAAGTTCAAATCTTTATAACTAATTGAACAATTATTTATTTCAAATTGTTATGACTTTTAGTTTTGTCATAAAACAATTATTTCTATTCATACAAGCTTATTCACATTAAAATAATATTAATATATAAATATTTTCAGAAATAATAAGTTAGTTTATTGAATTGGTTCAAATAATTTTAGTCATTTGAACAATTATCTATTTTAAATTGTTACAAACTTTTGTTTTGTTATAAAATAATTGTTTTTCATTATACAAGCCTATTCAAAATAAAATAATATTAATTTATTAATATTTCAAAACTTAAAAAGTAAGAGATTTAAAAAATAAATCTATTTACCAAACCAACTCCTATTTGAACATTTATCTATTTCAAATTGTTATAACCTTTTGTTCTGTCATAAAATAATTGTTGTAGTTCATATAAACTTATTCAGAATAAAATAATACTAATTTAATAATATTCCAAAAATTAACAACTAAGAGATTTAAAAAAATTAATTTGTTTATCCAAGCAATTTAAACAATTAAGACTATATGAACAACTATCTATTTCAAATCATTAAGACCTTTTGTTTTGTCATAAAATAATTGTTTTAGTTCATACAATCTTATTCAAAATAAAATAATAATAATTCATTAATGTTTTAAAAATTAATAAGTGATTTAAAAAGTAAAACTATTTACCGAATTAGTTCAAATAATTATAGCCATGCCAACAATTATCTATTTCAAATTGGTATTACCTTTTTTTTGGTCATATAACAGTTATATTTGAAAATTCAAGCTTATTTGGAATAAAATAATACTACTTTATTAATCTTTCAAAAATTAATAACTAAGAGATTTAAAAAATAAACCTATTTACCGAACTATCTCAAATAGTTATAACTATTTGAACAATTATAAACTTTAAATCCTTATAACCTTTTGTATTGTTATAAACAATTATTTTTGTTCATACAAGCTTATTCGAAATAAAATAATACTAATCTAACAATATTCCAAAAATTAATAACTAAGAGAATTAAAAAAAATTTGTTTGCCGAATTAGTTCAAATATTTAAGACTATATGAACAATTATCTATTTCAAATTGTTATGACCTTTTATTTTGTCATAAAATATTTTTTTTGAATTCATATTAGCTTATTTGGAATAAAATAAAATGAATTTATTAATATTTCAAAAATTAATAAGTGATTTAAAAAATAATTTTATTTACCTAACTAGTTCAAATAATTATGACTATTTAAACAATTATCTATTTCAAATCATTATGACCTTTTATTTTGTCATAAAGCAAATGTTTTTGTTCATATAAGTTTGTTCGAATAAAGTAATACAATTCTATTAATATTTCAAATATTAATCAGAGATTTAAAAAATAAATCTATTTATCAAACTAGTTTAAATAGTTAACACTATTTGAGCAATCATTTATTTCAAATCATTATGACTTTTTGTTTTATTATAAAACAATTGTTTTTGTTTATACAAGCTTACTCAGATTAAAACAATACTAATTTATTAATATTTTAACAATTAATAAGTAAAAAATTTTAAAAATAAATATGTTTGTCGAACTAAATCAAATAATCATGATTATTTGAATAATTATTTATTTCAAATCGTTATGACTTTTTGTTTTGTCATAAAAGAATTGTTCTAGTTCATATAAGCTTATTGGGAATAAAATAATACTAATTTATTAATAATCCAAAAATTAATAATAAAGAGATTTAAAAAATTAATCTGTTTACTGAACATGTTCAAATAATTATGACTATTTGAACAATTATCTATTTGAAATCGCTATAACCTTTTGTTTTGTTATAAAAGAATTTTTTTTGTTCATACAAGCTTATTTAAAAAAAATAATACAAATTTATTAATATTAAGACAACTAATAAGTAAAAGATTTAAAAAATAAATTTCTTTACTGAATAAGTTCAAATCATTATAACTATATGTGCGATTATTTATTTCAACTTGTTATGACTTTTTGTTTTGTCATAAAACAATTGTTTGTATTCATACAAGTTTATTCAGATTAAAATAATACTAATTTATTAATATTTCAACAATTAATAAGTAAAAGATTTTAAAAAAATAAATATGTTTATAGTAAAAGTTCAAATAGTCATGACTATTTGAATAATTATCTATTTCAAATCATAATGACTTTTTTTTTTTTGTAATAAAACAATTGTTTCAGTTCATGTAAGTTTGCTTGAACTAAAATAATACTAATTTACTAATATTCTGAAAATTAATGAGTAAAAGAATTAAAAAAAGAATCTATTTACTAAAAAAGTTCAATTAGTTTTGATTATCTAAATAATTATCTATTTCAAAACATTATGACTTTTTGTTTTATCGTAAAACAATTGGTTCTGTTCATGCAAGCTTATTTCGAATAAAATAATTTAAATTTACTAATATTCCAAAAATTAGTAAGTAAAAATTTTAAAAATAAATCTATTTTCTGAACACATTCAAATAGTTATGATTATTTGAACAATAATCTATTTCAAATCATTATGACTTTTTGTTTTGTCATAAACCCATTGATTTTGTTCACAAAAGCTTATTTGAAATAAAATAATACTAATTTATTAAACTTCCAAAAAATTAATAAGTAAAAGATTTAAAAAATAAATTTATTTACCGAGCAAGTTCAAATAGTTATGATTATTCAAACAATTATTTATTTCAAATTATTATAATCTTTTGTTTTGTCATAAAATAATTGTTTCTATTCATACAAGTTTATTTGAAATAAAATAATACTAATTTATTAATGTTTTAAAAATTAATAATTTTGAGATTTAAAAAATAAATCTATTTACCGAATAAATTTAAATAGTCATGTCCATTTGAACTATTATCTATTTGAAATTGTTATGACATTTTATTTTGTCATAAAACAATTGTTTTTATTCATGCAAAATTATTCAAAATAAAATAATACTAATTTATAAATATTTTAAAAATTAATAAGAGATTTAAAAACTAAATTTGTATACAAAATTAGTTAAAATAGTTATGACTATTTGAACAATTATCTATCTCAAATCATTAGGATCTTTGTTTTGTCATAAAACAATTGTTTCTATTCATACAAGCTTATTCAGAGTAAAATATTGCTAAACTAATAATATTTTAAAAATTAATAAGTAAGAGATTTAAAAAATCAATGTGTTTACTAAACAAATTGAAATAGTTAAGACTATTAGAATAATTACCTATTTCAAATCATTCTGACCTTTTGTTTAATCATAAAATAATTGTTTCAGTTCATACATGCTTATTTGAAATAAAATAATGCTCTTTTATTAACATTCAAAAAATTAATAAGCAAGAAGTTTAAAGAAATAAATCTGTTTATCAAACAAATTCAAATAGTTATAACTATTTGAATAATTATCTATTTAAAACTGTCATAACCTTTTGTTTTATCATAAAACATTTGTTTTAATTCACAAAAGCCTATCCAAAATAAAATAATATTACTTTATTAATATTTCAAAAATGGAGAAGTTAAAGATTTAAAAAATAAATCAGTTTATTGAAGCAGTTCAAATAATTATTTCCATTTGAACAATTATCTATTTGAAATCTTTATGATCTTTTGTTTTGTCATAAAACAATTGTTTTTTTTATCATACAAGCCTATTCTGAATAAAATAATGCTAATTTATTAATATTTCAAAAATTAATAAGTAGGAGATTTAAAAAATAAATATGCTCACAGAACTAGTTCAAATAGTTATGACTATTTGAACAATTATATATTTCAAATCATTATAACCTTTTGTTTTGTCATAAAACAATTATTTATGTTCATACAAGCTTATTCGGAATACAATAATACTAATCTAATAATATTATGAAAATTAATAACTAAGAGATTTAAAAAACAAATTTTTTTACCAAACCAATTCAAATAGTTAAGGCTATATGAATAATTATCTATTTCAAACCATTATGACCTTTTGTTTCATCTTAAAAAAATGTTTTTGCTCATAAAAGTTTGTTCAAAATAAAATAATATTAATTTATTGATATTTTAAAAACTAATAAGAGATTTAAAAAGTAAATCTATTTACCAAATCAATTCAAATAGTTATAACAATGTGAACAATTATTTATTTCAAATCATTATAACCATTTGTTTTGTCATAAAATAATTTTTTCTATTGATACTATCTTATTCGAAATAAAGTAATGCTAATTTGTTAATATCCTAAAAATTAACAAGTAATGGATTTAAAAAATGAATTTGTTGGCCTGACCAATACAAATAGTTATAATTGTTTGAATATTTATCTATTTCAAAGTGTTATAACCTTTTGTTTGTTACAAAATAATTGTTTTTGTTTGTACAAGCTGACTTGGAATAACATAAATCTAATTTATTAATATTTCAAAAATTAATAAGTAAAAGATTTACTAAATTTGTTTATCGATTAAGTTCAAATAGTTATGACTCTTTGAACAATTATTTATTTCAAATTACTATAACCTTTTGTTTTGTCACAAAATAATTTTTTCTATTCATACAAGCTTATTTCAATTAAAATAATACAAATTTATTAATATTTAGACAACTAATTAGTAAAAGATTTAAAAAATAAATTTGTTTATCAAATAAGTTTAAATAGCTTTGACTATTTGAACAATTATTTATTTCAAACCGCTATGATTTTTTGTTTTGTCATAAAACTATTATTTTTGTTCATACAAGCCTATTCGGATTAAAATAATATTAATTTATTAAAATTTTGCCAATTAATAAGTAAAAGATTTTAAAAATAAATATGTTGACCGAATAAGTTCTAATACTTATAACTACTTGAATAATTATTGATTTCAAATGTTATGACCTTTTGTTTCATCATTAAACAATTGTATCAATTCATATAGGCTTATTCAAAATAAAATAATTCTAATTTATTAATATTCAAAAATTAATGAGTAAGAGATTTAAAATATAAATCTATTTACTGAACAAGCTCAAATAGTTATGACTGTTTGAATAATTATTTATTTCAAATAGTTATGATATTTTATTTTGTCATAAAACAATTGTTTCTATTCATACAAGTTTATTTGAAATAAAATAATACTAATTTATTAATATTCTAAAAATTAATAGGTAGGAGACTTAAAAAATAAATATGTTTACCAAATAAATTCAAATAGTCATGTTCATTTGAAAAATTATCTATTTCAAATCGTTATGACCTTTTGTTTTGTCGTAAAACAATTGTTTCTGTTCATACAGAATTATTTAGCATAAAATAATGCTGATTCATTAAGATTTTGAAAATTAATAAGAGTATTAAAAACTAAATCTGTTTATGGAATTAGTTCAAATAGTTATGATTTTTTGAACAATTATATATCTCAAATCATTATGATCTTTATTTTGTCATAGAACAATTGTTTCTTTTCATATAAGCCTATCCGATTAAGATAATACTAATTTAATAATAAAAAATAAATGAGTTTTGCCAAACTATCAAACAAGCTCAAATAGATATGGTCATCTCAACAATTATCTATTTCAAATTGTTATTACTTTTTGTTTAGTAATTTAAGAATTTTTTTTATCGTACACGGTTGTTCAAAATAAAATAACACTAATTGATTAATCTTTCAAAAATTAATAAGTAAGAGATTTAAAAAATAAATTTGTTTATCGAACCAGTTCAAATAGTTATGACTATTTGAACAATTGTATACTTCAAATCAATTATTTAATAAAATATACCTTTTGTTCTATCATAAAACAATTATTTATGTTTATACAAGCTTATTTGAAATAAAATAATAGTAATCTAATAATATTCTGAAAATTAATAACTAAGAGATTTAAAAATTAAATTGGTTTGCCGAACCAGTTTAAATAGTTAAGACTATATGAATAATTATCTATTTCAAATCGTTATGAACTTTTCTTTTGTCATAAAACAATTTTTTCAATTCATACTAGCTTATTCAGAATAAAGTAAAATGAATTTATTAATATTTCAAAAATTAATAAGTAAGAGATTTAAAAAATAATTCTATTTACCTAACCAATTCTAATAATTATGACTATTTGAACATTATCAATTTGAAATCATTATCACCTATGGTATAAAACAAATGTTTTTATTCATATAAGTTTGTTTGGAATAAAATAATGCTAATATATTAATATTACAAAAATTAATAAGAGATTTAAAAAATAAATCTTTTTATCAAACATGTTCAACAATTATCTATTTTAAATTGTTATGACCTTTTGTTTTGTCATAAACAATTGTTTTAGTTCATAAAAGCCTATCTAAAATAAAATCAAGTTGTATTAATATTTTAAAAGTTAATAAGTAAGAGATTTAAAAAATAAATCAGTTTACTGAATCAGTTCAAATAATTATGGCCATTTAAACAACTATCTATTTCAAATTGTTGTTATCTTTTGTTTTCTCATAAAACAATTCCTTTTCAATATAGAAGCTTATTCGAAATAAAATAATACTAATTTACTAATATTTCAAGAATTAATAAAAGATTTAAAAAATAAAATCTATTTACCAAACCAGTTCAAATAGTTATGACTATTGAAACAATTCTCTATTTCAAATTGTTATAACCTTTTGTTCTATCATAAAACAATTGTTTTGTGTTTATATAAGCTTATTTGAAATAAAATAATACTAATTTAGTAATATTCTAAAAATTAATAATTAAGAGATTTAAAAAATAAATCCATTTGCTGAACTAGTTCAAATAGTTAAACTATATGAAAATTTATTTATTTCAAATTATTATGACCTTTTGTTTTGTCATAAAACAATTGCTTTTTCTTAATATAAGTTTGTTTAAAATAAAATAATACTAAGTTATTAATATTTTAGAAAATTAATTAGTAAGATATTTAAAAAGTAAATCTATTTGCTAAGCCATTTCAAATAGTTTTGACTATTTGAATAATTATCTATTTTAAAATCATTATAACTTTTTGTTTTGTCATCAAACAATTGGTCCTATTCATACTATTTTATATAGAATAAAATAATACTAATTTAATAATATTTCAAAACTTAATAACCAAGAAAATTCAAAAAATAAATATAATTGTCAAACCAGTTCAAATAGTTAAAACTATATGAACGATTATTTATTCCAAACTGTTATGACCTTTTTCTTTTGTCATTAACCAATTGTTTTATTTATACAAGCTTATTTTGATTAAAATAATGCTAATTTAATAATATTTCAAAAATTAATAAGTAAGAGATTTAAAAAATAAATTTATTTATTGAATCAGTTCAAATGGTTAAGATTATTAGAACAATTATCTATTTGAAATCGTTCTGATCTTTTGTTTAGTCATAAAACAATTGTTTCAATTCATACAAACTTATTCAGAATAAATTAATACTAATTTATTAACATTCAAAAAATTAATAAGAAATAGATTTAAAAAGATAAATCTATTTACCAAACAAGTTCGAATAATTATTACTATTTTAACAAATGTTAATTTAAATCGTTATAACTTTTTGATTTCTTATAAAACATTTGTTTCAATTAATACAAGCTTAGATGGATTAAAATAATACTAATTTATTAATACTTACTAAAATAATAAGTAAGAAACTTAAAAAATAAATCAGTTTATTGAATTAGTTAAAATAATTATAGCCGTTTGAACGATTATCTATTTCAAATTATTATGACTTTTTGTTTTGTCATAAAACAATTATTTTTTTATCACATAAGCTTATTCAAAATAAAATGATATTAATTTATTAATATTTCAAAAATTAATAAGTAAGAGATTTAAAAAATAAATATGTTTATCGAATTAGTTCAAATAGTTATGACTATTTAAACAATTATTAATCTCAAATCGTTAAGATTTATGTTTTATCATAAAATAATTGTTTTTGATCATAGAAACTTATTTCGTTAAAAATAATACTAATCTAATAATATTTCAAAATTTAATAAGTAAGAGATTTAAAAAAATAAATGTGTTTGTCGAGTCAATTTGAATAGTTAAAACTATTAGAATAATTATCTATTTTAAATTATTTTGACCTTTTGTTTTGTCATAAAAAATTTGTTTCATATTTTACAAGTTTATTCGGAATAAAATAATCAAAATTTATTAACATTCAGAAAATTAAAAAGGAAATGATTTGAAAAAATAAAATTTGCTTACCAAACAAGTTCAAATAGTGATGACTATTTAAACTATTATTTATTTAAAATCATTATGACCAGTTGTTTTGACATAAAACATTTGTTTTAGTTCATAAAAGCTTATCCAAAATAAAATAATACTAATTTCTTAATAATTCAAAAATTAATAAGCAAGAGTTTAAAATAAATTTGTTTACCGAACAAATTCAAATAATTATGACTATTTGAACAATTGTATATTTAAAATCATTATGACCTTTTGTTTTGTCATAAAATAATTGTTTGAATTCATACAAGCTTAGTTAAAATAAAATAATACTAATTTATTAATATTTCAATAATTAATAAGTGATTTAAAAGTAAATTTGTTTACCGAATCAAGTCAAATAATTATGGCCATTTCAACAATTATCTATTTCAAATCATTATTACCTTTTATTTGGTCATGTAACAATTGTTTTTAATCATATATGTTTATTCAAAATAAAATAATAGTAATTTATTAATCTTTCAAAAATTAATAAGTAAGAGATTTAAAAAAATAAATATATTTACCAAACTGGTTTAAATAGTTATGACTATTTAAACAATTTTATACTTCAAATCATTATAACCTTTTGTTCTATCATAAAACAATTATTTCTATTCATACAAGCTTATTTGAAATAAAATAATACTAATATAAAAATATTCCAAAAATTAATAACTAAGAGATTTAAGAAAAAAATTTGTTTGTCAAACTAGTACAAATAGTTAAGACTATATGAACAATTATCTATTTCAAATTGTTTTTGTTTTGTCATAAAACAATTTTTTCACTTCATACTAGCTTATTCGGAATAAAATAAAATAAATTTATTAACATTTCAAAAATTAATATGTAATAGACTTAAAAAATAATTCTATTTACCTAACCAGTTCAAATAATTATGACTATTTGAACAATTATTTATTTCAAATTGCTATGACCTTTTGTTTTGTTATAAAACAAATGTTTTTATTCATATAAGTTTGTTCAGAATAAAATAATACTAATCTATTAATATTTCAAAAATTAATAATGGATTTTAAAAATAAATTTGTTTATCAAACTAGTTTAAAAAGTTATGACTATTTGAATAATTATTTATTTAAAATTGTTACAATTTTTTGTTCTATTACAAAACAATAATTTCTATTCATAAAAATTTATTCATATTAAAATAATACTAATTTATTAATATTTCGACAATTAATAATCAAAATTTTAAAAAATAAATCATTTACCAAACTAGATCAAATAGTTATGACTATTCGAATAAGTATTTATTTCAAATCATTATAACCTTTTGTTTTATTATAAAAAAATTATTTTAGTTCATATAAGCTTATTAGAAATAAAATAATACTAAGTTATAATATTTTGAAAATTAATAATTAAGAGATTTAAAAAATGAATCTATTTACTGAACAAGTTTAAATAATTATGACTATTTGAATAATTATCATTTTGAAATTGCTATAACTTTTTGTTTTGTCACCAAATGATTTTTTCTATTCATACAAGCTTATTACAAATAAAATAATACAATTTATTAATATTAAGACAATTAATAGGTAAAAGATTTAGAAAATAAATTTGTTTACTAAACAAGTTCAAATCCTTATGACTAATTGAACAATTATTTATTTCAAATTGTTATGACTTTTTGTTTTGTCACAAAATAATTGTTTCTAATCATACAAGCTTATTCATATTAAAATAATATTAATTTATAAATATTTCAATAGCTAATAAGTAAAAGATTTAAAAAATAAATATGTTTATTGAACAAGTTCAAATAGTCTTGTCTATTTGAATAATTATCTATTTCAAATCATTGTGACCTTTTGTTTTGTAATAAAACAATTGTTTTAGTTCATATAAGCTTATTTGAAATAAAATAATACTAATTCATGAATATTCTAAAATTAAGGAGCAAGAGAATTAAAAAATTAATTTGTTTATCAAACATTTCCAAATAGTTATGACTATCTAAACAATTATCTATTTCAAAACATTGTGACCTTTTTATTTTGTCATAAAACAATTGGTTCTATTTATACAAGCTTATTTCGAATAAAATAATATAAATTTATTAATATTCCAAAATTTAATAAGTAAAATTTTAAAAAATAAATATGTTTTCTTAACACATTTAAATAGTTATGACTATTTGAACAATTATCTATTTCAAATCGTTATGACCTTTCGTTTTGTGATAAATCAATTATTTATATTTATAAAAGCTTATTTAGAATAAAATAATTCTTATTTATTAAAATTTCAAAAATTAATAAATAAAAATTTTAAAAAATAAATCTGTTTACCGAGCGAGTTTAAATAGTTATGACTCTTTGAACAATTATTTATTTCAAATGTTACGATATTTTTGTTTTGTCATAAAACAATTGTTTCTATTCATATAATTTTATTTGAAAGAAAATAATACTAATTTATTAATATTCTAAAAATTAATGAATTGGAGATTTAAAAATAAATCTATGCACCAAAGAAGTTCAAATAGTCATGTCCATTTGAGTTATTATCTATTTCAAATAGTTATGATATTTTGTTTTGTCGTAAAACAATTATTTCTATTTATACAAAATTATTAAGAATAAAATAGTATTAATTTATTAATATTTTAAAAATTAATGAGAGATTTAAAAACTAAATTTATTTATCAAACCAGTTTAAATAGTTATGACTATTTCAATAATTATCTATCTCAAATCATTATGATCTTTGTTTTGTCATAAAAAAATTGTTTCTATTCATACAAGCTTATTCAAATTAAAATATTACGAAATTAATAATATTCTAAAAATTAATAAGTAAGAGATTTAAAAAATAAATGTGTTTGTTGAACAGGTTTAAATAGTTAAGACTATTAGAACAATTATCTATTTCAAATCATTTTGACCTTTTGTTTAGTCTTAAAATAATTTTTTCAGTTCATACATGGTCATTCGAAAAAAAATAATATTAATTTATTATTATTCAAAAAATTAATAAACAAGAAATTTAAAAAAATAAATTTGTTTACTAAACAAGTTTAAATAGTTATGACTATTTGAACAATTATCTATTTATAAGAAGTATAACCTTTTGTTTTATCATAAAACGATTGTTTCAATTCATAAAAGCATATCTGAAATAAAATAATATTACTTTATTAATATTTCAAAAATTAAAAAGTTAAAGATTTAAAAAATAAGTCAATTAATTGAATCGCTTCAAATAATTATTGCCATTTAAACAATTATCTATTTTAAATTGTTACGAACTTTTCTTTTGTCATAAAATAATTTTTTTTCATCATACAAGCCTATTCGGAGTAAAGTAATATTAATTTATTGATATTTCAAAAATTAATAAGTAAGAGATTTCAAAAATAAATTTATTTACTGAACCAGTTTTTATATGAACAATTATCTATTTCCAATCATTATAACCTTTTATTCTATTATAAAATAATTGTTTCAGCTCATATAAGCTTTTTTGGAATAAAATAATACTAATTTAATAATATTCCAAAAATTGATAACTAACAGATGTAAAAAATAAATCTATTTGCCAAAGCAGTTCAAACAATTAAGACTATATGAACAATTATCTGTTTATAAAAAATTATGGCTTTTTGTTTCATTGTATAACAATTGATTTTTATCATTCAAGCCTATTTGAAATAAAATAATACTAATTTGTTAACCTTTCAAAAATTAATAAGTAAGAGATTTAAAAAATAAATCTGTTTAGTAAACTAATTCAAATATATAACTATTTGAACAATTGTAAACTTCAAATCATTATATCCTTTTGTTCTATCACAAAACAATTATTTTTGTTCATACAAGCTTATTCAAAATAAAATAATACTAATCTAATAATATTTCAAAAATTAATAACTAAGAGAATTAAAAAATAAATTTGTTTGCCGAACCAGTTCAAACATTTAAGACTATATGAACAATTATCTATTTCAAATCATCATGACCTTTTGTTTTGTCATAAAATAAGTTTTTCTCAATTCATACTAACTTATTTGGAATAAAATAAAATGAATTTATTAATATTTCAAAAATTAATAAGAGATTTAAAAATAATTTTATTTACCTAACCAGTTTAAATAATTATGACTATTTGAATGATTATCTATTTCAAATTGTTATGACCTTTTGTCTTGTCATAAAACAAATGTTTTTGTTTATATAAGTTTGTTTGGAATAAAGTAATACTAATATATTAATATTCAAAAATTAGTAAGAGATTTTAAAAATAAACCTATTTATCAAATGAGTTCAAATAGTTATGACTATTTGAGCAATTATTTATTTCAAATCGTTATGACTTTTTGTTTTGTTATAAAATAGTTGTTTCCATTCATATCAGCCTATCCAGATTAAAATAATACTAATTTATTAATATTTCACCAATTAATAAGTAAAAAAAGTAAAAAATAATTATGTTTACTAAACCAGATCAAATAGTCATGACTATTTGAATAATTATTTATTTCAAATCATTATGACCTTTTGTTTTGTCATAAAAATTTATTTCAGTTCATATAAACTTATTCTAAATAAAATAATACTAAGTTATTAATATTACAAAAATTAATAATTAAGAGATTTAAAAAATGAATCCATTTGTCGAACAAGTTTGAATAATTATGACTATTTCAACAATTATCTTTTTGAAATTGCTATAACCTTTTGTTTTGTCATAAAATGATTTTTTCTATTCATACAAGCTTATTTTGAATAAAATAATACAAAATTATTAATATAAAGAAAATTAATTAGTAAAACATTTAAAAAATAAATTTGTTTATCGAACAAGTTCAAATTTTATGACTATTTGAACAATTATTTACTTCAAATTCATATGACTTCTTATTTTGTCATAAAACAATTGTTTTTGTTCATACAAGGTTATTCAAATTACAATAATGTTAATTTATTAATATTTTGACAATTAATAAGTAAAAGATTTAAGAAATAAATATGTTTTTTGAACAAGTTCAAATAGTCCTGACTATTTGAATAATTATCTATTTTAAATCATTGTGACCTTTTGTTTTGTAATAAAACAATTGTTTCAATTCATATAAGCTTATTTGAAATAAAATAATACTAATTTATTAATATTAAAAAAATTAATGAGTAAGAGAATTAAAAAATGAATATGTTTACAGAACATGTTCAAATAGTTATGACTATCTAAATAATTATCTATTTCAAAACATTAGGACATTTTGTTTTGTCATAAAAAAATTTGTTCTATTCATGCAAGCTTATTTTGAATAAAATAATATAAATTTATTAATATTTTGAAAAATTAATAAGTAAAAATTTTAAAAATAAATATGTTTTCTAAACACGTTTAAATAGTTATGAATATTTGAACAATTATCTATTTCAAATCATTATGACCTTTTGTTTTGTCATAAACCAATTGTTTCTATTCATAAAAACTTATTTAGAATAAAATAATACTAATTTATTAAAATTTCAAAAATTAGTAAGTAAAAGATTTAACAAAATAAATCTGTTTACTAAACGAGTTCAACTGTTTATGACTATTTGAACAATTACTTATTCCAAATCACTATGATCTTTTTATTTTGTGATAAAACAATTGTTTCTATTCATATAAGTTTATTCCAAAAGAAAATAATGCTAATTTATTAATATTCTAAAAAATTTATAAGTTGAAGATTTAAAAAATAAATTTGTTCACCAAACAAGTTCAAATAGTCATATCCATTTGAGCTATTACCTATTTCAAATCATTATGACATTATATTTTGTTGTAAAACAATTGTTTCTATTCATACAAAATTATTCAAAATAAAATAATACCAATTTATTAATATTTTGAAAATTGATAAGAGATTTAAAAACTAAATTTTTTTATTGTGCCAGTTCCAATAGTTATGATTATTTGAACAATTATCTATCTCAAATCGTTATAATATTTGTTTTGTCATAAAACAATTGTTTATATTCATGCAAGCTTATTCAGAGTAAAATATTGCTAATTTGATAGTATTCTAAAAATTAATAAGTAAGAGATTTAAAAAATAAATGTGTTTGCCGAACTAGTTCATATAATTAAGACTATTAGAATAATTATCTATTTCAAATCGTTATGACCTTTTATTTAGTCATAAAATAATTTTTTCAATTCATACATGCTTATTCAAAAAAAAATAATACTAATTTATTAACATTCAAAAATTAATAAACTATAAATTTTAAAAAATAAATCTATTTGCCTAACAAGTTCAAATAGTTATGGCTGTTTAAACAATTACCTATTTAAAATAAATATGACCTTTTCTTTTATCATAAAACAATTGTTTCAATTCATAAAAGCTTATCTGAAATAAAATAATATTACTTTATTAATATTTCAAAATTTGATAAGTTAGAGATTTAAATAATATATTAATTTATCGAATTGGTTCAAATAACTTTAGCCATTTGAACAATTGTCTATTTCAATTCATTACAAACTTTTGTTTTGTTATAAAACAATTGTTTTCTATCATATAAGCCTATTCAAAATAAAATAATATTAATTTATTGATATTTCAAAAATTAATAAATAGATTTAAAAAATAAATTTGTTTACCATACCAGTTCCTATTTGAACAATTATCAATTTCAAATTGTTATAACTTTTTGTTCTGTTATAAAATAATTGTTTTAGTTCATATAAACTTATTCAAAATAAAATAATACTAATTTAATAATATTCCAAAAATTAATAACTAAGAGATTTAAAAAATTAATCTGTTTGTCGAAGCAGTTGAAACAGTTAAGACTATATGACCAATTATCTATTTCAAATTGTTATGACCTTTTGTTTTGTCATAAAAAAATTGTTTCAGTTCATACAAACTTATTCAAAATACAATAATAATAATTTATTAATATTCTGAAAAGTAAAAAGTAAGTGATTTAAAAAATAAATTTTTTTACCTAATAAGTTTAAATAATTATGGCCATGCCAATAATTAACTATTTCAAATAGTTATTACCTTTTGTTTGGTCATATAACAATTGTATTTGAACATTCAAGCTTATTCAAAATAAAATAATACTAATTAATCTTTCAAAAATTAATATGTAAAAGATTTAAAAAAATAAATCTATTTACCGAACTAGTTCAAATAGTTATGACTATTTGAACAATTGTAAACTTCAAAACCTTATAACCTTTTGTACTATCATAAAACAATTATTTTTGTTCATATAAGCTTATTCGAAATAAAATAATACTAATATAATAATATTCCAATAATTAATAACGAAAAGAATTAAAAAATAAATTTGACTGTTGAACTAGTTCAAATATTTAAAACTATATGAACAATTATCTATTTCAAATCATTATGACCTTTTGTTTTGTCATAAAATAAGTTTTTTTGAATTTATACTAGCTTATTTGGAATAACATAAAATGAATTTACTAATATTTCAAAAATTAATATGTAAGAGATTTTAAAAATAATTTTGTTTACCTAACCAGTCTAAAATAATTATGACTATTTGAACAATTATCTATTTCAAATCATTATGACTGTTTGTTTTATCATAAAATAAATGTTTTTGTTCATATAAGTTTGTTCGAAAAAAAAGTAATACTAATCTATTAATATTTCTAATATTAATAAGAGATTTAAAAAATAAATCTATTTATCAAACTAGTTTAAATAGTTATGACTATATGAGCAATTACTTATTTCAAATCGTTATGACTTTTTGTTTTGTTATAAAACAATTGTTTATGTTCATACAAGCTTATTCAGACTAAAAAAATAGTAATTTATTAATATTTCAATAATTAATAAGTAACAATTTTAAAAAATAAATATGTTTTCCAAACTAGATCAAATAATCATGATTATTTAAATAATTATTTATTTCAAATCGTTATGACCATTTGTTTTTTCATAAAAAATTGTTTCAGTTCATATAAGCTTATTGGGAATAAAATAATACTAATTTATTAATAATCCAAAAATTAATAATAAAGAGATTTAAAAAATGAATCATTTACTGAATAAGTTTAAATAATTATGGCTGTTTGAACAATTATATATTTGAAATCGCTATAACCTTTTGTTTTGTTATAAAAGAATTTTTTTCTATTCAAACAAGCTCATTTCAAATAAAATAATAAAAATTTATTAATATTAAGACAATTAATAAGTAAAAGATTTAAAAAATAAATATGTTTACTGAATAAGTTCAAATCATTCTGACTATTTGTGCAATTATTTATTTCAACTTGTTATGACTTTTTGTTTTGTAATAAAACAATTGTTTCTATTCATACAAGTTTAT
This sequence comes from Durio zibethinus, assembly GCF_047325235.1. Taxonomy (NCBI): domain Eukaryota; kingdom Viridiplantae; phylum Streptophyta; class Magnoliopsida; order Malvales; family Malvaceae; genus Durio; species Durio zibethinus. Next base: position 575,196 of record NC_143164.1, on the reverse strand, counting down.
TCATATTAGAATAATACTAATTTATTAATATTTTGACAATTTATAAGCAAATGATTTTAAAAAATAAATATGCTTACTAAACAAGTTCAAATATCATGACTATTTGAATAATTATCTATTTCAAATCACAATGACCTTTTCTTTTGTAATAAAACAATTGTTTTAGTTCTTATAAGTTTGTTTAAACTAAAATAATACTAATTTATTAATATTCTAAAAATTAATGAGTAAGAGAAATAAAAAATGAATCTATTTACCTAATAAGTTCAAATAGTTATTACTAGCTAAATAATTATTTATTTAAAAATATTATGACCTTTTGTTTTGACATAAAACAATTTATTCTGTTCAATAAAGCATATTTTGAATAAAATAATTTAAATTTATTACTATTCCAAAAATTAATAAGTAAAAATTTTAAAAATAAATTTGTTTTCTGAACACGTTCAAATAGTTATGACTATTTGAGCAATTATCTATTTCAAATCAATATGACCTTTTGTTTTGTCATAAACCCATTGTTTTTGTTCATAAAAGCTTAATTGGAATAAAATAATACTAATTTATTAAAATTCCAAAAATTAATAAGTAAAAGATTTAAAAAACAAATTTGTTTACCAAGCGAGTTCAAATAGTTATGACTATTTAAATAATTATTTATTGCAAATTGTTACAATCTTTTCTTTTGTCATAAAACAATTGTTTATATTCATACAAGTTTATTTGAAATAAAATAATACTAATTTATTAATATTCTAAAAATTAGTAATTTGGAGATTTAAAAAATAAATATGTTTACCAAATAACTTTAAACAATCATGTCCAATTAATCTATTATCTATTTCAAATCGTTATGACATTTTATTTTATCATAAAACAATTGTTTTTATTTATGCAAAATTATTCAAAATAAAATAATACTAATTTATTAATATTTCAAAAATTAAAAAGAGATTTAAAAACTAAATTTGTTTACAAAATTATTTCAATTAGTTATGACTATTTGATCAATTATCTATCTCAAATCACTATGATCTTCATTTTGTCATAAAACAATTGTTTCTATTCGTACAAGCTTATTCAGAGTAAAATATTGCTAAAATAATAATATTTTAAAAATTAATAAGTAAGAGATTTAAAAAATCAATGTGTTTGTTGAATCAGTTCAAATAGTTAGGACTATTAGAACAATTATCTATTTCAAATCGTTCTGAACTTTTGTTTAGTCATAAAATAATTGTTTCAGTTCATACACACTTATTCAAAATAAATAATACTTTTTTATTAACATTCAAAAAATTAATAAGCAAGAAGTTTAAAAAAATAAATCTATTTACTGAACAAGTTCAAATAGTTATAACTATTTGAACAATTATCTATTTAAAATCATTATGACCCTTTGTTTTATCATAAAATAATTGTTTTAGTTCATAAAAGCCTATCTAAAATAAAATAATATTAGTTTATTAATATTTCAAAGATTGAGAAGTTGAAGATTTAAAAAATAAATCAGTTTATCGAATCAGTTTAAATAATTTCACCATTTGAATAATTATCTATTTGAAATATTTATGATCTTTTGTTTTGTCAGAAAACAAATGTTTTCATCATACAAGCTTGTTTCAAATAAAATAATACTAATTTATTAATATTTCAAAAATTAATAACTAGGAGATTTAAAAAAGAAATATGCTTACCGAACTAATTTAAATAGTTATGTCTATTTAAACAATTATATATTTCAAATCATTATAGCCTTTTGCTTTGTCATAAAATAATTATTTATGTTCATACAAGCTTATTCGAAATACAATATTACTAATTTAATAATATTATAAAAAGTAATAGCAAGAGATTTAAAAAATAAATTTTTTTGCTGAACCAATACAAATAGTTAAGGTTATATGAATATTTATCTATTTCAAACTGTTATAACCTTTTATTTTATCGTAAAACAAATGTTTTCATTCATATAAGTTTGTTCGAAATAAAATAATATTAATTTATTAATATTTTGAAAATTAATAAGAGATTTAAAAGGTAAGTCCGTCTACCAAACCGGTTCAAATAGTTATAATAATTTGAACAATTATTTATTTCAAATTATTATAATTATTTGTTTCGTCATAAAACAATTGTTTCTATTGATACAGTCTTATTCGAAATAAAGTAATGCTAATTTGTTAATATCCTATAACTTAATAAGTAACAGACTTAAAAAATGAATCTATTGGACTGACCAATACAAATGGTTATAAATGTTTGAACAATATCTATTTTAAAGTGTTATAACCTTTTGTTTTATTACAAAACAATTGTTTCTATTCATACAAGCTAACTTGAAATAACATAAATCTAATTTATTAATATTTCAAAATTAATAAGTAAGAACTTTAAAAACTGAATCTGTTTATCGATCTAGTTTAAATAGTTACTACTCTTTAATAATTATCTATTTCAAATTGCTATAACCTTTTGTTTTGTCATAAAATAATTTTTTCTATTCATACAAGCCTATTTCAATTAAAATAATACAAATTTATTAATATTTAGACAATGAATTATTAAAAGATTTAAAAAATAAATCTGTTTATCAAATAAGTTCAAGTAGTTATGACTATTTGAACAATTATTTTTTTCAAATTGTTATGACTTTTTGTTTTTTCATAAAATAATTGTTTTTGTTCATACAAGATTATTCGAATTAAAATAATATTAATTTATTAATATTTTGACAATTAATAAGTAAAAGATTTTAAATATAAATATGTTTACTGAACAAGTTCTAATTGTCATAACTACTCTAGTAATTATCTATTTCAAATTGTTATGACCTTTTGTTTCATCATAAAACAATTGTATCAATTCATATAGGCTTATTGAACAAGCTCAAATAGTTATGACTGTTTGAACATTTATTTATTTCAAATAGTTATGATCTTTTATTTTGTCATAAAACAATTTTTTCTATTCATACAAGTTTATTTAAAATAAAATAATACTAATTTATTAATATTCTAGAAATTAATAGGTAGGAGATTTAAAAAATAAATTTGTTTACCAAATAAGTTCAAATAGTCATGTTCATTTGAATAATTATCTATTTCAAATTGTTATGACCTTTTATTTTATAGTAAAACAATTGTTTCTATTCATACAGAATTATTTAGAATAAAATAATATTGATTGATTAAGATTTTGAAAAGTAATAAGAGTATTAAAAACTAAATCTATTTATCAAACTAGCTCAAATAGTTATGACTTTTTGAACAATTATATATCTCAAATCATTATGATCTTTATTTTGTTATAGAACAATTGTTTTTTTTCATATAAGCTTATTCAGATTAAGATAATACTAATTTAATAATAAAAAATAAATGTGTTTTGTCGAACCAGTTCAAATAGTTAAAACTATTAGAACAATTATCTATTTCAAATCGTTTTGACCTCTTGTTTAGTCATAAAACAATTATTTCAGTTCATACAAGCTTATTCAAAATAAAATAATACTAATTTATTAAAATTCAAAAAATTAATAAGTGAGAGATTTAAAAAAATAAATATGTTTATCGAACAAGCTCAAATAGATATGACTATTTGAATAATTATCTTTTTAAAATCATTATAACCTTTTTCTTTTGTCATAAAACAATTGTTTCAGTTTATAAAAACTTGTCCAAATTAAAATAAAACTACTTTATTAATATTTCAAAAATTATTAAGTAAGAGATTTAAAAACTAAACCTATATTCCAAACTAGTTCAATTTGAACAAATATCAATCTCAAATTATTATGATCTTTGTTTTGTCAAAAAAATTTTTTTATTATCATATAAGCTTATTCAAATAAAAATAATACTAATTTAATAATATTTCAAAAATTAATAAGTAAGAGATTTAAAAAATAAATGTATTTGCCAAATCAGTTGAAATGGTTAAGACTATTATAATAATTATTTATTTCAAGTTGTTTTAATTTTTTGTTTAGTCATAAAACTATTGTTTTAGTTCATAAAAGCTTATTCAGAATAAACATTAATTTATTAACTTTCAAACAATTAATAAGCAAAAGATTTGAAAAAATAAATTTGTTTATTGAAAAAGTTTAAATAGTTATGATTATTTAAACAATTTTATTTAAAATTGTTATGAACTTTTGTTTTACCGTAAACAATTGTTTCATCATAAAACAATTGTTTTAGTTTATAAAAGCTTATCCAAAATAAAATAATACTACTTTTTTTATTATTTCAAAAATTAGTAAGTAAGAAATTTAACAAAATAGATCAGTTTACCAAATCAGTTCAAATAATTATAGCCATTTGAACAAAATTGTTAATACTTTTCGTTTTGTCATAAAACAATTGTTTTTCAACATACAAACTTATTTAAAATAAAATAATACTAATTTATTAATATTTCAAGAATTAGTAATTGATTTAAAAATTAAATCTATTTACCGAACTAGTTTAAATAATTATGACTATTTGAACAATTATCTATTTCAAATTGTTATAACATTTTGTTTTGCATAAAACAATTATTTCTGCTCACACAAGTTTATTCAAAATAAAATAATACTAATGTAATAATATTTTGAAAATTCATAACTAAAAGATTTAAAAAATAAATCTGTTTGTTGAACTAGTTCAAATAGTTAAAACTATATGAACAATCATCTATTTCATATCATTATGACCTTTTATTTTGTTTTAAGACAATTATTTCAGCTCATATAAGTTTACTTGGAATAAAATAAAACTAATTTGTTAATATTTCAAAATTTTATAACTAAGAGATTTAAAAAATAATTCTATTTACCAAACCAGTTCAAATAATTATAACTATTTAAACAATTACCTATTTCAAATCGTTATTACTTTTTGTTTTCTCATAAAAAAATTGTTTTTGTTCATATAAATTTGTTTGAAATAAAATAATACTAATTTATTAATATTTAGAAAATTAATCAGCAAGAGATTTAAAAAGTAAATCTATTTACCAAATCATTTCAAATAGTTTTGACTATTTGTAATAATTATCTATTTTAAATCATTATAACCTTTTGTTTTGTCATCAAACAATTGGTTCTATTCATACTATTTTATTCATAATGAAATAATATTAATTTAATAATATTTCAAAACTTAATAACCAAGAAAATTAAAAAATTAATCTAATTAATGAACTAGTTCAAATAATTAAGACTATATGAACGATTATCAATTTCAAATCTTTATGACCTTTTGTTTTATCATAAAACAAAAAAAAATTTTCGCACAAGCTTATTTGGTTTAAGATAATAAAAATTTAATAATATTTCAAAAATTAATAAGAGATTTAAAAAATATATTTATTTACCAAACTAGTTCATAGGTTAAGACTATTAGAACAATTATCTATTTCAAATCATTTTGACCTTTTGTTTAGTCATAAAACAATTGTTTTAGTTCATACAAGTTTATTTGGAATAAATTAATACTAAAATTTAAAAATTAATAAGAAAGAGATTTAGAAAAATAAATCTATTTACTGAATAAGTTCAAAAAATTGTTACTATTTGAATAATTATCTATTTAAAATCGTTATGACCTTTTGTTTTATCATAAAACAATTGTTTCAGTTAATACATGCTTAAATGGAATAAAATAATATTAATTTATTAATATTTCTAAAATTAATAAGAGATTTAAAAATAAATTTGTTTATTGAATCAGTAAAAATAATTATGGCCATTTGAACAATTATCTATTTCAAATCATTCTAACCTTTTATTTTGTTATGAACCAATTATTTTTGATAAGACAAGCTTATTCAAAATAAAATAATACTAATTTATTAATATTTCAAAAATTAATAAGAGATTTAAAAAATAAATGTGTTTTCGAATAGTTAAAACTATTAGAATAAGTTTTAGTCATAAAATATTTGTTTCATATTATACAAGCTTATTTGAAATAAAATAATCCTAATATATTAACATTCAAAAAATTAATAAGCAAGAGATTTGAAAAATAAAACTGTTTACCAAATAAGCTCAAATAGTTATGACTATTTGAACAATTACTTATTTAAAATCATTATGACCTTTTGTTTTGTCATAAAACAATTGTTTTAGTTAATACAAGCTTATACGGAATAAAATAATACTAATCTATCAATATTTCTAAAATTAATAAGAGATTTAAGAAATAAATTTGTTTACTAAATCAGTTAAAATAATTTTGGTCATTTGAACAATTATCTATTTCAAATCGTTATGAACTTTTGTTTTGTCATAAAACAATTGTTTCAGTTCTTACATGCTTATTTGAAATAAAATAATAATAGTTTATATTATTCCTAAAATTAATAAGTAAGTGATTTAAAAAGTGAATTTGTTTACCGAATCGGTTCAAATAATTTTGGCCATTTCAACAATTATCTATTTCAAATCATTATGAACTTTTGTTTTGTCATAAAACAATTGTTTTTCATCATACAAACCTATTTGGAATAAAATAATACTAATTTATTAATATTTCAAAAATTAATAAGTAGGAGATTTAAAAAATAAATCTATTTACTGAACCAATTCCTATTTGAATAATTACCTATTTCAAATCATCATAATCTTTTGTTCTACTATAAAATAATTGTGTCAGTTCACATATGCTTATTCGAAATAAAATAATATTAATTTAATAATATTTCAAGAATTAATAACTAAGAGATTTAAATAAATAGATCTGTTTGCCGAAGTAGTTCAAACATTTAAGATTATATGAACAATTATCTATTTCAAATCATTTTGACCTTTTGTTTTGTCATAAAACAATCATTTTAGTTCATATAAGCTTATTTGCAATAAAACAATACAAATTTATTAATATTTCAAAAATTAATAAGTGATTTAAAAAATGAATCTGTTTATCGAATCATTTCAAATAATTAGGGCCATTTCAACAATTATCTATGTCAAATCATTATTAACGTTTGTTTGGTCATATAACAAATGTTTTTTATCATTCAAGCTTATTCGAAATAAAATAATACTAATTTACTAATATTTCAAAAATTAATATGTAAAAGATTTAAAAAAAAAGTATGTTTACCAAACCATTTCAAATAGTTATGACTATTTAAACAATTATATATTTTAAATTATTATAACCTTTTGTTATGTCATAAAACAATTATTTCTATTAACACAAGTTTATTCAGAATAAAATAATACTAACGTAATAATATTCTAAAAATTAATAACTCAGAGATTTAAAAAATAAATTTGTTTGCTAAACCAGTTCAAATAGTTAAGGTTATATGAACAATTCTTTATTTTAAATTGGTATGAACCTTTGTTTTGCTGTAGAACAATGTTTCAGTTCTTAGTAACTTATTCAGAATAAAATAAAATAAATTTATTAATATTTCAAAAATTAATAAGTAAGAAGATTTAAAAAATAATTCTGTTTGCCAAGCTAGTTCAAATAATTATGTCTATTTGAATAGTTATTTATTTCAGATCGTTATGACATAAAACAAATGTTTTGTTCATTCATAAAACAAATGTTTTTTTTCATATAAGTTTGTTTGAAATAAAACAAGATTAATTTATTAATATTTTGAAAATTAAAAAAATAAAATCTATTACTAAACAAGTTCAATTAGTTATAACTATTGAACAATTATTTATTTCAAATCATTATGACTATTTATTTTGTCATAAAATAATTGTTTCTATGCATATAGTCTTATTCAGAATAAAAATAATGCTAATTTACGAATATTCTAGAAGTTAATAAGCAACGAATTTAAAAAACAAATCTATTGGCCTGACCAGTGCATATAGTTATGATTGTTTGAACAATTATCTATTTTAAATCGTTATGACATTTTGTTTTATCACAAAAATAATTGTTTCTGTTTGTACAAGCATATTCAAAATAATATATTTCTAATTTATTAATATTTCAAAAACTAATAAGTAAGAGATTTAAAAAGTTAATCTATTTACCGAACAAGTTCAAATAGTTACAATTATCTATTTCAAATTGCTATCACCTTTTTATTTTGTCATAAAACAATTTTTTTCTATTCATGCAAGCTTATTTCAAATAAAATTAATAAGTAAAATATTTAAAAAATAAATCTTTTTACCTAATAAGTTCAAATAGTTATGACTATTTGAAAAATTATTTATTTCAAATTGTTATGACTTTTTGTTTTATCATAAAACAAATTTTTTTCTTCACACAAACTTATTTGGATTAAAATAATATAAATTTATTAATATTTTTCCAATTAATAAGTATAAGATTTTAAAATAAATTTGTTTATCGAACAAGTTCAAATAGTCATAACTATTTAAATAATTATCTATTTCAAATCATTATGACCTTTTGTTTCATTATAAAACAATTGTATCAGTTCATATAGGCTTATTCTAAATAAAGTAACACTAATTTATTAATATTCTAAAATTTAAGGAGTAAGAGATTTAAGAAAATGAATCTACTTACTGAATAAGTTCAATTAGTTATGATTATTTGAACAATCATATATTTCAAATCATTATGACCTTTTATTTTGTCATAAAGCAATTGTTTCTATTCATACAAGCTTATTCCGAATAAAATAATTAAATTTGTCAATATTCCAAAAATTAATAAGTCAAAATAAAAAAATAAATCTATTTTTTGAACTCATTCAAATAATTATGACTATCTATCTATTTGAACAATTATCTATCTCAAATAGTTATGACCTTTTGTTTTGTCATAAACCAATTGTTAATGAAGTCACACCATCCTACCTATTTAAAGTTTAAGATAGGTCGAGGGTGTTGCAGCCCTGATACCTCTAATCATTAAATTTACTTGATGGAATTCACTAAGAGCTTCAACTATCCTAAGGAAAACTTCAAAGGGAACCAGCTATTAAACAGTTTGATTAGTCTTTCACCCCTATACCCAAGTTAGGTGAACAATTTACATGCTAGTATCATTATGGGCCTCCACCATAGTTTCCTTTGGCTTTGTCCCACTCAGGCATAGTTTCTTATCTTTTAGGTCTTTCTAGGCATGCTCACACTCAAACCTTTCTCAGAAGATCAAGGTCGATTAGTAGCTCACTTATGAGGGATCACACCAATCAGCTTCTTTGTGTTTTATAGGTTTTCTACCCCATTAACTCACACATATGTTATCTTTGTCCATGTTTCAAGATGGGCCAGATAAGGAACCTGCAGGCCTATGTCAAGAGTACGTGAGTGTCAAGGCATGTCGAGATGGCATGTACTGTATTTTATAATCATGGTAACAATGTCTCCATAGGCATATTGAAAGCTTGGGTTCGGGCCACTGCCACAACCCATAATGGTCCATGCCCTAGCCGATCAACGGATTGCCTATCGTTGTTCCACATTTAACTAAGATGCATCATTGGCCCCCATTTCACTTTTTTCTTGATAATTTCAAAAACTCTTTGACTCTTTTTTCAAAAATTTTTTCATCTTTCCCTCGTGATACATGTTTTTTATTAGTTTCTCACCCATATTCAACCTTGGATGGTTTGATAGGGTTCAGGCACAGTAGGACTCTCAACCTCTCTGGTTCTCCTTTCCTAGGGACTTGGGCTTGGTCCACCACTGAGGACACTTTTGTAAACTACAATTTAGATGCCATGGGCACCCGATTCTCAAGTTGGGCTCTTTCTAGTTCGCTTGTTATTACTAAGGGAATCTTGGTAAGTTTTTTTTTTTTCTGTATATTGATATGCTTAAATTCATTAGGTAATCCTACTTGACCTGGGGTCATGATACTAGCATCAATCAAGTGATGTGAAATGGGGTCTAGATGGACAATGAGCATGCATCACCAAAGTCGAGGCATGTCAAGAGCTTTACCATCAATGATCACGATGCTATCATTGTTGGGGACTCATTTTTGGGCCAACCACGATCGATGAGATCATGAGGGGTAATTTTCAGCACCTTACTATAGAGCATAATGGGTGGGGGTTTAAAGGGGGAGACAATGCATGACACCCAGGCAGGTGTGCCCTTGGCCTAATGGCTTACAACACAACTTGCATTCAAAGACTCAATGGTTCATGAGATTCTACAATTCACACCATGTATCACATTTTAGTACATTCTTCATTGATGCGAGAGTTAAGATATCCATTGTTGAGAGTTGTTTTGGTTTTTCGCAAAAAGAAGGAGTCATGATACCACTCATGTATTCACCATGAACAGGATGGAGAAGGCACACATGCTCTTTTTCATTCTGGTTCCCTAGGGTGATTGGTGCCAAGGGTTCGTTATTCAACCATAAGCAATGATACTAATAGTTTCACCCACTTAGGAAGTGAAATGAATTGATCATCGTGCACACCTAGGGCAAGAAAGGGCTTGAGGCATGAAGGTACCCTTGGCCCCTTAGTGTTTTGTTAATGCATTGTTGTTCATTAAACAAGTTTCAATAATGATCTTTTCACAAGTTCACATACGAAAACCTTGTTATGACTTTTCCTTTCTCTAAATGTAAGGTTTGGTGAACTTTTCAAGACATCATGGGCAATGAACTACATGTTGCCATGATCCGAACACTTCATCAGACCATTCAATCAATAGGAGTGATGGGCAATGCGTACAAAGGGTAATGATGTAGTCAGTGTGAGCTAATGACTCACGACTAACAGGAATTCCTCGTTGAAGACCAATAATTAAAATAATCTATCACCATGATGACAAAATTTTAAATATTACTTAGGCCTATCAGCCAAGGCTATATGTCACAAGTTGAGACTCAAGCTTTGACTTGTGTAGCTCTAGGACCCAAGAATTAACTTATTTAGTGTCCCAGAGCAGCCTTTAACTAGATCAATGCATGGACATTTGAAACTCCAGGGCCAACCATCTTAATCTACTAATAGACAAGGCTGCACATAAATTGCTTGATGGAAAGCTAAAGAAAACAATAGAGATAGGAAGGAGTAAACTTGTATTATTCAAGTTGTGGTGAGTATAGTGAGGGTGAGGGGCTTCTCCTATTTATAGCTAAGGCCTCCTTGAACCAATGGCTGACATAATTCCTATCCTAAGGCTTACAAAGAATCCAATATATAGAGGACATTACAATATGATTACATTGGAGAGTTCTAATTTTATATAAACTCTATTAGAAAAGGAGTTTGAATTAGCTTAGACTTTTTCTTTAGCAGTATCCATATGGGGCCTTTTTTAGACCTTTGCATGGTTTAGTTCTGCTATGCTTGGGCCTATTCATGTGCTTATGTCTAGGTCTATTTGAAAGTTGTCGAACTAGATCCCTTAGCTTGAGCTCCCTAATATTGTTTCGATGCCCATGCACCTATTCTTGGCCTTGGTCTTACCCCCAAGACCTCTATTATGCCTCTAGGCCTAGTTTCCCTTGCATTCTAACTTTGTCCTGATTACCTTAGAATCACTCCCTATCTCCGTGAGAACCTCTGGGCTTGGTTTTCCTATGGATTGTGACATTTTCCCCCACTTATTCTACCAACACCCTCATTGTCAGAGGGATATTGCACCTGAACTACATGCCTCTATGCAAATCAGCTTTGTCTTCTCCCCTTGAACTAGATTTCCCATGTGTTTGTCCCATACCCAAATAAGTACTCTACTGGTTGTTCTCTCGAGTATCATCAACCCTATGCTACACTAGTCCTTTTCGCCTACACGTCTGATGTCTCATCTACTTTCTTTGAATTACCTACTACAAACTTTTTTTTGGAGGGATCTGGCTACACCTTAAGAGTAATGCTGTGACATTCCATTACCACATCACTATCATCTCCTAGAGAGGTTCTACCTTTTCAGCAGAATCGAAAAGCATCAAGCCGCATCACCTTGGGCTTTTCTTAGTGCTCATCACCACTACTACTCTTGCCTATAAACAACTCTTTTACATAGTTGATGGTTAAAGGCCTTTCACACCTCAGGCACTTTTTCACCTTTTGCTAATTGTTACAAAAAAAGCAACTCAAGGGCTTATTCTTCTTGCCCCTACTGGCAGTAGTAGTGGCCATGTAAAATCTGGGATTTCTCATAGCCCTTTCTTCCCTTAAGGAACAAACACTGGTGTCTCCCCAACTTTGGTTGTTTCCCCTAGGCTTTGGAGACTTAGTGCACTAAACCTGAGTCTTTGATTCCATAACAACACTGGCCTAACTTGACTCCTGCATACCTCTTTGTTGTAGCATGGCCTTTGCTCCTGGCTTTTGACCATCAAAAAACTGCTTAGCCACCACCACCTTAGGTCCTAAACCTACAACAACAACTATGGTAGTTTGAAATGTAGTATGATCAACCTTGAACATTGCTAGATCCTTTTGTAAGGTTCAAACCATGGCCTCTAATGCCTCATTCCACTGCATGAGAACCTCCTATACCTCATTCAAGGATCCTTCCCTATCCTTGAACTTATACCTCAATTCAATAATAGTCACCTCAAACTTTTGCAATGGGTATCTAGGGACATTACCATGTCCCTTAATCTAGCCTTCCTTCCTTCGTCTATAGGTGGGCACTTATCATGGGCTTTACCTTGGCCTTCGGTCTAGTTTTCCCTAGTGATGCCACAACCCTAAACAATTTACAAAACCAAAGAGATTACCTCAACCTTTTGCACATTCCAATGATCTAGTCTTGATCCTCATAAACCAGCACACCTATCTGTTGGTGCAACACACCAATACACACACATTATCAAGCACCAATCTATACATTGGCTCAACACATCCTGCATTCTCAGTCAGACGCTAGTCTATACACCTACACACTATGCATAGCACTTTTATAGCACCATAATAGTAATTGGTTAAACACCTAGTCTACACTCTTGTACACTTATATCTTATGCACTAGGGGGCATATCACTAGCACACAAGCATAAAAATGACCTATGATGCCCATACCACAAAATTGAATGCCTACACCAACACGTTCGATACCTCTTCCAATGTTAACTTTAGTTTTAGTAGCACACAGCATTGATCACTTTGGACTAGCTTTTTCTAACTTTGAACTAGTTCTAAACCTACTCTAATACCACTTATCATGGGTTAAGACTCAAGCTTTGACTTGTATGGCTCTAAGACCCAGGAATTGACTCATCTGGTATCCTAGATAAGCCTTTAATTGGATAGATGCATGGGCACTCAAAACTCCAAGGCTAGTTACCCCAATCTATTGTTAGACAAGGCTACACAAAAATTGTTTAATAGAAAGCTAAAGTGAATGACAGAGATAGGCAAGATTAAACTTGTATTACTCAAGTTGTGGAGAGTATAATGAGGTTAAGGGCACCTCTTATATATAGCTAAGGCTTCTTTGAATCAATGGTTAACATAGTCCTATCCTAAGCTTACAAAGAGTCTAATATATATAGGACATTACAATAGGATTACATTGAAGAGTTCTAATTTTACATGGACTCTATTAAAAAGGAGTTTGAATTATCTTGGACTCCTTCTTTAGTAGTGCCCATGCGGGGCCCTTTTTTGGGCTTATGCTTTCTTTGGTTCTACCTAGCTTGGGCATACACCTATACCCATGCCTAGGTCTATCTGAAAGCTACTAAACCAAATCTACTAGCTTAAGTTTCTTGAGCTCATTTCAGTGCCTATGCATCCATTTTGGGTCATGGTCCTACCTTTGAGACCTCTATTGAACCTTTATGCCTGGTTTACCTTACATATTGACTTGGTCTCAGTAGCTTTAGAACTGCTCCTTGTCTCAATGAGAACCCTTGGCTTGGTCTTTCCTATGAAACAGTGACATATAAACTTGTTGAATACATTAGTGTAGCACATGTGTAGCCTAGAACATCTAAGGGCATCACAAACTTGTTATTGCTTCAAACTTCCTTAGCCTAAGTGATCGTAGTCTTTCTAAGAGGCTAGCCATGAAGGATCACCTCCTCGCAGCTAGTTAATGGGCTAAAGTCTTATTCATTAATGAAATTAACTAGACAAATTGCTTCACCAACCAAGAACAACCATGTACCACCACCTATAGAATCAAGAAAGAGCTCTCATTTTATAAATCCTTACTATGTCTGGACCTATTAAGTTTCCCCATGTTGAGTTAAATTAAACCACAGGCTCTACTTTTGGTGGTGCTCTTATGTCGATCCCTTTAAGTTTTAGCCTTGTGACCATACTTCCCTTGAAACCCAAAGACTTTGATTTCTCATAATGTGCCGATAGATTCCTAAAAGTAACACTATCGATCCTTGGTTGACATTGTTTATGGTTGAGACTAGGATGATATCTGATTGTCTTTGAGCCCCCAACTTTCATTCTTGATTAATGAAAACATCCTTGGTAAATGCTTTTGTAATTGTTCATCTTTCATAAATCCAAGAATTTTACCTCTAACTATGAAATATGAATGCCCTTGACTATCCCTGTTAATCATTACTCTGATCCCAAAGGCTAACACAATAGGACTAAAATCCTATGATGTTATCCCATGCTAATGTATACAATCTTAGGCTTGCTTTGAGCACTCTAATTTCTTCAAAGTAACAGCTTCAGAGGAATGACTCAGCTAGTTAAGGCCAGGAGTACATTGCTGGCAGTAGGGATAAATAAACTAATGCTCACTATAAGGTAGATTAGATAACCCAACCTTAGTTCTAACTACAAGTTTTTTAATTGCAATAACACAAATATACACTATTGGAGCTAGAATTATCACAACTGCTAGCACTAGACTTGAACTCTAATGGATCCTTGTTAAGGGTTTTAGACTGTATTCATTCCAATTACCAAACTTATAGAGCCTAGTATTGTTATTTATTGTTACTACCTTCTCAAGTCAAGATTAGGTAATTTGCACACTTGCTACCATTTTTAGGATTCCTCTTTGGAATCAAACCCTAATTCTCTGTTACTTGTTGCCACCATAGTAAGCCACTATCCTATCATCGAAAGTTGATAGGGTAGAAATTTGAATGATGCATCACCGATACAAAGGCCATGTGATCCGTCAAGTTATCATGAATCATCAGAGCAATAGGCAAAGCCTACATTGACCTTTTATCTAATAAATGCATCCCTTTTAGAATTCAAGATTTGTTGCACATATTAGCTCTAAAATTACTATGGTTATCCAAGTAGTAGATACCATCAAACACTATAACTAATTTGTTGAGCCATTTGTAGTTTCATAGTCTAAATTAGTTTAAACTTACACATGCATGGCTTAATCTTTTAAACAAGCATATGACTACTAGCAGGATCAACTAGGTAGCATTCTTTCGAGACGTTGGCATTAAATGGGCCTTAACACATTGACTAAATGATAGAGAGAGCTAACACAGAGCACAAGCATCGTGCATGTCGAGCACATAAAATGCATAGCATTGGATGAACAAAGGCTGAGAGCCTATGCTTACAAAATGTTCTGCATCTAAGAGCACGATCAAACACCAATGCACCAATGTGGCCACAGAGGTTTTGGTGGCACACTTGGGACATGGGACACGATTGAGGTTTGACTTATAGCCCCAAAAGACATAAGACGAATAAAGGATGGCAAGACATCCAATTTTCATCGATTTAGGTATGCTGCACAAGATCTTGATTGCACCCTTAGGGTATGATGGCTTCATGGAGGGAGATTAAAGAGGATGATGGGTTAATAGTTCAATTCATTGATCATGGAGTCTGCCAACATGCACAACCATAGCACCACTCATATACCCATTGTGTACAAGTGACAACATCCACACAAATCAGCCCGTAACCCACCCATTCAATTATGCAACAAGCGAGTAGAGGAAATGACATATGAGGCCATACCATAACTGCTTGACATAAGAAAAACACAAGCAAAGGCTACGAGACTACATCTACCATCCAATAAACAACAATGGCATGACACCATCGATGCTTGGTTTGGTTGGGACCACACATGTAAACTCTATTACTAGCACCCAGGGGGGACATTGCCTAATTCAGGAACTTGTTCCTGGGTTCATAGGCATCATCGGCTGCATGTGTCATGGTTCATGTGCAAGTCATAAGCCAAGTGGGTTAAGAGATGTAGCTTGTTCGAGTTGGTGTAGGCAATGGACTGGGAAGGATCAAGAATAAGGTCCTAAAGGCATATACGAGGCCCAATGTGCAGATTAGGGCCTGGGCTAAGGTGTAAGAGCACGGTAGTGTGAGTAGCCTAGTGTCAAGAATAAGGACTACTCGTTGGAAAGATCTAGAATGCCCTAAAAAAGAGGCATGGGCAAGCAGGCGTAAAAAACTCTAGATTAGCCTAGAGACAGGCTAGTGCATGAGTGCAAAAGAGTCTAGCTAAGCCTAAATGCTAGCCACATACATAGGTACTGAAAGTTCCAAAAGGGATTAGGGCAAGAATAGTAACAGTTACTATAGCACCTAAATAAGGAAGGCTCTAAAAGGCCCTAGTTGCATGTGGAATAGTGACCAAATGGGGAAGGTTTTAGAACTTGCTAGGTGCAGGCACTAAGTTAAAGTACCCGGACACTTTTAGACCTGAGGCTTAGGGGGAGCATAAAACAAGCTAGATTTTACAAAGGCCTTAGTTTACCTAGAAAGTGTTTAGGGACCATGAAAGGGTCTAAAAGGCTTATAAGGGGCACACACTTGGATCAATAAGGGTCATATGTGTTGGGGAGGATCAAGTATAAATAAAGGCCATTCCCCTCATTTATAAACAAGTTAAAAGCTACACAAACAAGAGGAACCATGTCATAGACTTAGGCATTAAGCAATTGTATATAGTATCATGTAAATAAAAGTTATAATTGCTTTAACCCTCCTTCCTACCTTTCGCCTAAGCTCTTAGGGAGTTAATGGAATGCATGGCAAAAGTGATAGGCAAAGAGCCAGGGAAAAGGTTGATTTAGGCCTATGGATGGTAGTTTTCCACATAAGGCTGCATGGTAGCTAGGCTTAAGCTCCAAGCTTATGACACATGTAGGGGTTTGGCCAGGCTAAGGCATTTTTGTGGTCTATGAGAAGGGATCATGAAACTTTCAAATACTCAAGAGATTTAGCTAGACCTAGCCTATGACCTTAGCTTCCATTTGCACCACTTCGAAGATTAATTACCCAATTCAGGGACTTGGTTTACATTTTGGGGAAGCATTAATCACAGGCATAGACTTGAGATTAGCATCAATCGTAGGCATAGACTTGAAATCAACATAGTCAACCCTTTTTCCATATGCATGCCAATTGAATGAGGTGATAGGTGCTTATGGTTCACCATAGCAACCAGTCACCAAACAACATGGCTAGAAGGCATGCACAACCTAGATTTTATGCTAAGGATGTTGCCATGGATGTACAGAATGATAAGCCCATTGCACATACCTAGTTCCTCCATGGGAGAAAGAAGGGGGCTTAAATAACCACCCTCTAAAAAGTATGAAAGATTTTACAAATATGGTAGCAATAGACATTAAAGTGTTTGAAATGGGGATATTTTTTTCAAACAAGCAAATCTTGCACCAAGGGTCTATAGATGCCAATGGTGGTCAAGGTATGTGCTTGCACCAATGCCTAGTATATGCCAATGGTGTTCGAAGTAACTGCTATCACTAAGGGCCAGTATGTGCCAATGATGTTCAAGGTAACTACCTACATCAAGGGCCATTTTTTATCGATGTTGATCGAGGCATCTACCATACCAAGGGTGAGCATATGCCAATGGTGGTTGAAGCAAGTGCCTATACCAAAGGCTAGCTTATATTGATGATGATTGAGGTATGTGCCTACACCATGTACCAGCATGTGCTATTAATGGTCAAGACCTTGGCTGAAGATTGATTCTAAGCCACAATGCACATGCTGGGCTTGGGCATGTGATGGTGCTACATTTTTTTGTCTAAGGCACCATCATCAAAACATCATCAAAAAACTTGATCAATAGCATTAGAGATCTAGTGATTAGGGGTACGGGCTAAGGGGTGTGCAAATATGATGTGTGATAGGTTCTAGTCCTTGGCCTTTGTATTGGCCCTTTTCCTCCAAAGAACCTTAAAAACTTGCACCCCTTTAATAAGCATAAGAGCTTTTATAGGTTCATAGATAGTAGCCATTCAAGTGTCCAAAATAGGTATACTTTTTTCAAATGGCCACAAAATCTTCTACACTTTGATTTTTTAGCTAAATTTTTTTTGGATGCTAAAAAAAATACAAGGATCTCATACACCAAATTTGGGGTGAAAACTCCTAAAAAAATTTTAAAAATCTTGAATCATGAAAAATTCTAAAAATTATGAAAAATAGAAAATGTGTCATCTTGTCATGAAACTTCACATGAAGGCTTAGGGGACCATTATATGAATTTACAAGCCATAAAATGGCATTGGCATGGCAAAAATATTAAAACATGCCTAAATACACCTACTACCAGGTCATAGTATGCATGGTGCATAGCCTAAGCTTGGGATACACGAGTATGATGTGTGATCTAGCACATGCCGATGGTGTTCAAGAGAACTACCTACACAAAAGGCTAGCATGTATTGATGGTGCTTGAAGTATGTGCTAAGACAAAGGGCCAACAAGTCTCGATAGTGGTCAAGGTATGTATATGCATCGAGGGTCATTCAGTGCCAATATTGGTTAAGCCATGTGCATGTGTCATGGCTTGCAAGTTGGTATAGGCCCAAGAGTTCTCTATGAGTTAAGGAGTAGTTCCAGTTTTAGCATGATAAGATCTGACAACTAGAGAGACCAAGCTTTTAGGCCTACTGGAGGCTGACATCATGAGGAATTAGCATAAAACAATGGTATAGGTAATGATCAAAACTCCAGAGGCTCAGGCACAATGTTCAGGTTTAGTAGAATTAAGCAAAGCCCTAGTGTAAGTGCTTGTGAACAATGCATAGGTGCATAGTCAAACCCAGGCAATGGCCTTGATGATCAAGGTATAGGCACATGGTCAGACCCAAGTGCAAGCACGCCTAAACATTATCCTAGAAGGATAAGATTTTGGGGCTTTTGGAAGGCCTAGTACTATAGCACAATCTTTGACAAGCTAGAATTATGCTAAGCAATTAAGTTTCATAGGCTAACTTATGCACATAGAGTCAATTCTCAATCTAAGGCCACATAGATTTTAGCTTAAGACTGAAGCCCATAACATATACACCAAGCATCATTTGGTGTTGATAGTGCTCACGGGGCAGACAAGTGCCTTGTGAGGGATAAAGAGTGGTGGAAGGGTTGGGGCACACATGCCATACCAAGTGTCAGCATCTGACGATGGTGTCTGAGGTAACAACCTACATTAAAGGCCAGCATTTATTGATGGTGGTCAAGGCATGTGCATGCGCTGAGGGTCATTAGGTGCTGATGGTGGTTAAAACATGTGGATGTGTCATAGTTTGTAAGTTGATCTAGGCTTAGAGGTTCTCTCTTAGTCGATTAGCAATTCTAGCTCTAACAGGATAGGGTTTGATAGCCAGAGGAACCAAGCCTAGGTGTGGGTGCTAGTGAGTGCTTATATAAATTTACAAGCCATAAAAATGTCATTGGCAGAGCACAAATATAATGTGATAGAACCTACCTATTGCCCAATTATGGTGCAAATGGTGTACAGTCTGAGCCCATGATATGGTGCGTGGCCTAGCATGTGCCAATGGTGTTTGAGTAAAATACCCACACAAGGGGTAAGCATATGCCAATGGTGGATAAAGCATGTGCCAAGACCAAGGGCCAATGTGTCCCAATGGTGGTCAAGGCATATGCATGTGTCATAGTCCATAAGCTATTCTAAACCCAAGGGTTCTCTTCAAGTCAAAGAGCAGTTTTAGTTCTAGCGAGATAGGGTTTTATAGCTAAGGGAAAAGGTCTTGAGGCCTGCTAGAGGCCCAAGTCATGGGGAACTAGCTAGAATAGTGGTATGGGCATGGTGTTCATGTTCAGTAAAATTGAGCCAAACCGAAATGCAAGCACTGGTGAGCACTTATATGAATTTAAAGCCATAAAATTGGCATTGGCTTAGCAGAAATATGAAGATGAGCTTAAGCCTACCTATTGCCATATTATGGTTTGTATGCTGCGTGGCCTAGGCCTAGAAAACCCATACATGATGCATAGCATAGCATATGCCAATGGTGTTAAATGCAACTCCCCACACTAGGGCTAGTATGTGCCAATAATGGTTAAAGCATGTGTAGTAACAAATGGCTGAGTACCCCTTTATGAAGCGTTAATAGTAGTTTGCTAGACCTAAGAATAACCTTAACTCTGTGACCTTCGTTGGTGGTTCCCACTTTTGGATTACATGGACCTTGTCACCATTTATCTGGATCTGGCCATTCCCTACAACATGGCTTAAGAATGAGATCTCTGGTCAGGCAAATGAATATTTCTCCTTCTTTACATATAGTTCATTTTTTTTTAGCACTTGGAACACTTGTCATAAGTGATCACTTGTTCCTCAAATGATTAACTATAGATAACAATATCATCAAGGTACATGAAAACAAATTGGTTAAGAAATAATTGTAGTATGTTGTTCATTAGTGTGCATAATGTCATGGTGCATTCGTCAGATCAAAGGGCATTACTAGGAACTAGTACGCCCCATAGCTAGTCACACATGCTATCTTTAGTTCATCACCTTCAACTCTCCTCACTTGATAGTATCCCAATCTTAGATCCAGCTTGATGAACCATCATATTCCTTCTAGTTGGTTGAAGAAGTCGATAATAAGGGAAATGGGATACTTGTTCTTCACCATAAGCTTGTTTAGCGCCTAATAGTTAATGCACATCTATAAAGACACATTATGGTTCCATTGAAACAAGACTGGTACACCATATGGAACTTTAGAAGGCTTGATGAACCTTGCATCTAGAAGCTCCTTGAGTTATCTCTTTAGCTCTAACTCTGGGGTGACATCTTATACGAGGCTCAGGCTAGTGGCTTGGCATCAGGCACCAGTTTAATCTTGTGGTCTACCTCTCTTTTGTAAAGTAGTCTATTGTACAATTTTATAAGCATGACAACCTTGAAGGACTCCAACACCTCTAAAAGGGTGTTGTCTTTTAGTTCTTAAGGCTCATCCTCTTTTGGGGCCATCAAAAAAGTGGCTCCTCATTTCACACGCCCTTGGCGAGCTAGATTACGAAAAGTGCCTTGGTTCTAGTCCCTTGCTCTTATTTCATTGGGACAATGCATTGGCACCAATGGTCCAAGATGCAAATCATCTAAGATGCAAATGCAATTGGTGAAGGGAACAAAGAGTTTATTGATCATTTAGAGGAAGTCTAAATCAATAACAAAGTCATAGTCATTGAGAGGGATTACTTTAATGGATTCCTTACTTTTCCATGCTCCAAGTTATAACTCGACTCTTTGTGCCATGCCCATGATCAAAACCTCTTTAGAGTTCACGATCTTAATCCATCTTGCCCCTTCTCAACCTTGAGCCCTAGTCTCTTAGCACCTTCTTCGAACATGAAGAGATCAAATGTACTTGTGTCCACTAAGGTATTCAAACACTTGCCTATAATTGAGATTTTGTCAAACATGAACCCCTTTCTGTTATGCCCTTTCTTTGCTAATATAAAACTTAGCATGATCAAACCAAGCTTTAGTCCCTCATTCTCAAGTTGCTCTTCATACCCCTTGATGATGGCCATGAGCTTGGCTTTATTAGGATAACCCCTGGCTTAGTGTTGACGGTCACATAGAAAATAAGTCATGCATCCATCTTTGGTCACTGACTATTTGTCTTTTTTCTTATGTCCCTCCTTGGAGGACTTTCATTTGTTCATTGGTGTCTTACCATTGCTACTCATATCCTTGTCTCTTTTGCCTTTGCCCTTGTCTTTAGGCTTAAAAGACTCAAAATTGTACCCTTTCTTGAATTACACTAAGGATTGAGCGATGGTCATGGCTCGAGTGAGGTCTTGGACACCCATCATCCTTAGCTCTTGCTTAGCCCATGGCTTGAGCCCATCTATAAATGTAAAAAAGGCCTCATCCTCCCTAAGGTTGGGATTTTAGAGCATGAGTCTTTAGAACTCCAAAACATAGTGTTGCACTTCTCTATGTTTGGTGAACTATCATAGCTTGGTACGTGCCTCGTCTATAGCGTATCTTAAGTAAAGCTGCTACCTAAACTCCTTTTGGAACTCTTCTAATGTTCCAATGGCAGCACCCCCATGCCTAACCTCCTTGGACCTACAATACCACCATAGAAGTGCAATGTCTACAAGATACATAGAGGTAATGCTTACCTTAGCAATATCCTTCTTGATGCCCAATTCTTGAAAATACTACTCCATGCCCCATAAGAAGTTGTCTATGTCTTTTGTAGATCATGTCCCCTTAAACTCCTTTGACTTGGAAACCTCCACCCTAGACCTAAGAGCGATTGTAAGTATGCCTCCCTCTATGGTTGCCTTGTATGCAAAAAGCCTCTTTTTAAGTTGCTTCATCTCCTTTTTCATGACCTCTATTAGGGCCTCTAGGGTAAAGTTCTTATGGGTAAGGCTTTCGATTTCTTCATAAAGAGTTTGCCTTAACTCTTCCATGATCTCTTTTCCAATTGATACCAATTCCTCCATTTGGTCTTTGTACTTGTCTTGTATTTTAGCCATGTCTAATTCCACCTTCGCCAATTGAGCATCTAAGGTTGAGATCATGCCTTTATTGGTGCCTTTTTTGCCCATTCCAATAGTGTATGTCTCATGAGTCTCTTACCCTTTAGTATGCTGAGAGCTCTTTTAGAAGTAGACATTGTCTTGGATCGGGGTCACACACTAAACTGTGTTCTGATGCCAACTATCACAGGCTTTAATCTTAAGCTTTGCAACAATGCAGCCTTAGGCAGGAAACTACCATTCACATATGCCTAAGTCATCTTTTAATCGGGTTGAGTGAGTGTGCCACTTGTTGCACCTTAGAGACAATCAAACACTATAGCATGCTAAAAAGGCACTGGTAAAAGAATACAAAATCCTTTCTGTTACTAGAACAATGTGGCTTATGTACAAATGCGCTTGAGTAGCTTTGTGGGTTCACAAGTTCACTAGCTTATATGTTGGTCTTATGGGAGAGGTGGTACCCCTCTTTATATTTGAGCCCCCATGGCCAAGGTGGTCACCAGTGAGCCAAGTGTGTGGCTCTTATATAAATTCTAGAGGGTTCCAAGGCCTTTAACACATACAAGGTTAGGGAATTTCTAGAAAAAAGTTGGTTCTAGACACTTTATGGTGCACTAGGTCTAGAAGGTTCTAGGCTCTCTTGCAAAGTGCCTATACCTCTGGCCTTTTGGAAGCATCCCTACTTGGTGCTATAATAACCATACCCATTTTTGTATCTCACCCTTCTAGAAGGTTCTAGGCCCATGCACTTGGCTTGTAACTAGGCTTATCTAGAGCCTTTGCACCTATAGTGCCTGCTCCACTTTCTAGGGCTTTTGAAAAGCTTCTCTCAAATGGTCCTCAGGTTCAACATCAAGTAACTCTCGTAAGGACTCTTTCATGTGACCTATTGCTTGAGTAAGGGTCTAGCCTCCATGTGCTGGCACTTGAGCCTTAGCGCTGATGGTGCTCATGTGGGGTGTGACATATGTAGAGGCTTGGCCAGGCCAAGGCATTTTTGTGGTCGACAAGTAAGGATAATGAGACTGCCAAATACCCAAAAGACTTGGCTAGACTTAGCCCATGGTCATAGATTTTGCTTGCCTACCTCAGGGTGCCATTGCCTGATTCAAGGACTTGGTCTAGTGTCTAGGCCAGCATCAACTATAGGCATTGGCTTAAACTTGGCATAGCTGAGCCTTTTTTTCACATGTATGCTAATTTGTCGAGGCCATGGGCATTTGTGGGTCACTAAAGCAACTAGCCACTGGACAACATAGCCAAAAGGCATTCACGACCTGAAATTTGCTCTAGGGACATTGCCATGCATGTACGCAATGATCGGCCCATCACACACACCTACTACCTCCGTGGGGAAGAGAAGGCCCAGGACAACCACCTTTTAGAAAGCATGAAAGATTTTACAAATATGCTAGCAATAGACATTAAAGTGTCTAAAATAGGGACACTTTTTTCAAATAGGCATATCCTGCACCAAGGGTCCATAGGTGCCAGTGGTGGTCAAGGTATGTACTTGCACCAAAGCCTAGCATGTGCCAAAGCTATTCAAAGTAAGAGCCTATTGCAAGGGCTAGCATGTGCCAATGGTGTTTAAGGTAACTACCCATACCAAGGGCCATCTTCAGCCAATGTTGATTGAGGCATGTGCCTACACCAACGGCTAGTATGTGCTAATGGTGGTTGAGGCAAGTGCCTATACCAAGAGCTAGCTTGTGCCAATGGTGGTTAAGGTAAGTGCCCTCGATAATGGTTAAGGCATGTGCTTGCACCATGTGCCAACATGTGCCATTGATGGTCGATGCCTTAACTGAAGTTTGATTCTAGGCCATGGTGCACATGTTGAGCTCAGGCATGTGTTGGTGTCACATTTTTTTGCCTAGGGAACCATTGTTGGAGCATAACTATAGAACCTAATTGATGGTATTAGGGGTTTTGATGATTACAGGTGAGGGGTCAGAGGGTGTTTACACATGATATATGATGGGTGCTAGTCCTTGTCCTTTATGTTAGCCCCCTATCCCCCAAGGAACCTTGACAACTCACACCCCCTTAAAGAGCATAAAAGCTTTTACAGGTTCTCAGCCAATAACCATTCAAGTGTCTAAAATGGGGATGCTTTTTTCAAATTGCCACAAAATCTTTTACATTTTGATTTTTTAATTGAATTTTTTTATAGATTCTAACAAAAATACAAGGATCATGTATACCAAATTTAGGGCCAAAACTCCTAAAAAAATTCCAAAAAATCCTAAATAACAAAAAATTTTAAAAATTATGATAAATAAAAAACAAGTCATCTTGCCATGAAACTTCACATGAAGGTTAGGGGACCATTATATGAATTTACAAGCCATAAAAATGCCATTGGCATGGCAAAAGTATGAACATATGCCTGAACCCATTTATTACCTAGTTGTAGTGCACATGGTGTGTAATTCAGGCCTAGGACACCCATATGTGGTGCACAACCTAGCATGTGTTGACAGTGTTCAAGAGAACTACCCACATAAAGGCCAGCATTTGCCAATGGTGGTCGAGGCATGTGTCAAGACAAAGGGCCAACAAGTCTCGCTAGTGGTCGATGCATGTGCACATGTCATAGGCCAAGACTCAAGCTCCAAGCTTGAGTAGGTCCAAGACATTAAAATGGACTCTTTCATGTCCCAGATCAACCTAACATAAGAAATGGTGCATAGACACTCCAGACTAAAAACTTGGTTACCCATATGTTGTAAAGTGAAAGGACATAACAAGTGTCAGAAGAAAAGTTGACAAAAAAACAATAGAAAGGTTTAAGGTAAGAGTAAAGATGTTATTACTCAATGGTTCTATTGTGTGTACAATGGGGGTGGAGGCTCTCTATTTATAACTGAGTCCTCCTTACATTTAGTGCCTGAGATATATTCTTAAACTCTAGAGATTACAATCCCTTAATTCTAGGAGCTAAGATACAATCCTTGATTCTAGATGATTTGGTGTTATTGTACAATCCTTGACTTGCTACAATTATGCTAAGCACCAAGCCTTTTAGAAGCCTCCAAGTCTAATCCTCCTAAGATTTTGTTCAAGCATGCCCACACCTAGGTTTGACCATGCACCTACATCTCGATCATCAATCTGCTCGCCTAGATCTAACTAAGAGCTTGTGCATTGTTCACCAGTGCCTGCCCTTAGGCTTGGCTCAATCCTATCAAACTTGAACACCTTCCCTAAGCCTTTAGAGTCTTGATCACTACCTTTCTATTGTTTAGGATAGTTCTTCATGACCTAGGCCTCTAGTGCACCTTAGGGCATAGTTGCCTTGGCTTTTAGACTCTATCCTACTAGAACTATAATTGTCACTCAACTCAGAGAGAACCTCACTTATCATGGGCTAAGACTCAAGCTCTAGGCTAGTGTGGCTTAGGACATGGGAATGGACTCTTTTGCATCCCAGATTAGCATAACATAAGAAATAGTGTATGGACACTCTAGACTACAAGCTTGGTTGCCTAGTATGGTACAAAACAAAAAGGCACAATAAATGCTGGAAAAAAGGCTAACAAAATAACAACAAAAAGGTTTAAGGTGAGAGTAAGGATGTTGTTACTCAATGGTTCTAGTGTGTGTGCAATGAGGGTGGGGGACTCTATATATAGCTGAGTCCCCCTTACATGTAGTGTGTGAGATATATTCTTAAACTCTAGAGATTATAATCCCTTGATTCTAGGAGCTAAGTCACAATCCTTGATTCTAGGGGATTTGGTGCTACTGCATAATATTTGACTTGCAAAAATCAAATTGAGCAATAAGCCTTCTCAAAGCCTCTAAATCTGATCTTCTAAGGTCTATTTTTAAGCATGCCCAAACTTGGGCTCGACTATGCACTCCCACCTCGATCATCAGTAATACTGGCTAGGTCTAACTGGGTGCTCGTGTATTGCTCACTAGCACCCACCCTTGGGCTTGGCTGAATCCTGCTAAAGTTGAACACCTTCCTTGAGCCTTTAGAGTCTCGATCACTACTTGCCCTATTTTTTGGGGTAGTTCCCCATGACCTAGACCTCCAATGCACCTTAAGGTGTGGTCTTTTTGGCTATCAGACTTTGTCTTGCTAGAACTACAACTGTCACTTGACTTAGAGAGAACCCTTGGACTTGGACTAGCTTGTGGGCCATGACATTCTCCCTCACTCATTCTAGTAATGCCCATATTGCTAGGGAATGATGCACCTACCTTGCACACTGGTATTGACTCCTACCCCTTGAGCCAATTTTCCAACATTTTGGTCATATTCCTAAACATGTACTTTGTCACCTTTTGCTATTCTTGATCCTATGTTGCTCAACATTTTCTTACAATCCTATGTTCCTAAGCACTCTACTATAATAGCCCTTTCCATTTATGCTATTGATGCTTCTTATGCTTCCTTTGAGTTACTTGTGGCACACTCTCTTGTAAGGAATCTGGTTGTACTATGGGACTCATATTATGGCACTCTACTACCATTGGTTTTCCTTCATCAACTCCTCAAGAGGTCTTAACCCCCTTAGTAGTCTTGACTAGCACCTAGTTGCTCTTTTTTGGGCTCATTTTGGTGCTGTTTGCCATCTCCACTTTGGCTTTCAGATAGCTCCTTTGCTTGCTTGAGGGCCAAAAGCTTGAATCACTAGCTAACCTGATGTTGAGTAGCATAAAAATAGTAACTCAAGGCCCTTTGCCCCTATTGGTGGCTTTATTGATCTTACAAAATCTGGGTTTCCCTATAGTCCTTTCCTCCTCTGAGGAACAAACATTGGTGTCTTCCCCACTTTGGCTTTTTCCTTTTGGCATTGGAGACTTGGGTCATAGCCTAAAGCACACAAACTATTAGATCATGAATGCACCAATAGAAGGATTACCTCAACTCTAGTCGGCACTCAAGCAATCCAATTTTAGTTCTTGCAAGCCAGCACACTAGTCTATCAATACAACACACCAACATAGCACACACTATCTGGTACTAGTCTGCATAATGGCTCAACACACAAGCCTCTCTTGGTTAGGCTCCAATATACACATTTTCTCACTTGCACATTATCATGGACTAGGAGCTTAATCCTAGCTACCGTGTGGCCTTAGGTAGGAAACTATCATTTGTATTCCTAAGTTAGCCTTTTCCTTGACTCTATGCCAAACACTTTTGCCATGCACTCCATTGGCTCCCTAAGAGCTTGGGAGAATGCTATGAAGGAGAGTTAAAGCAATTGTAACTTCTATTTACTTGATGCTATAGACAATTGCTCAATGCCCAGGTCTATGACTTGGTTCTTCTTACTTGTGTAGCTTCTAACTCCTTACAAATGAGGAGGATAGCCCTTATTTATACTTAAGCCTTCCTAGCACATGTGACCCTTATTGATCCAAGTGTGTCACCATCATAGGCCTTTTAAACCATTCCATGGTCACTAGACACTTCCTAGGTTGGCTATGGCCTTTGTAGAATCCAGCTTGTTTCAAGCTCCTTACTAAGCCTCAGGTTTGGAAGAGTCTGGGCACTCCCGCTGAGTGCTTGCCCCTATCAGGTTCCAAAACATTCCTCAACTAGTCATTGCTCTCCTGTTGATAGTTGATAGGGCCTTCTAAAGCCTTCCTTATCTAAGTGCTATAGTACCTACCATTATTCCTGTGCCTAGCCTTTTTGAAACCTTCAGTGCCTACACACCTAGCCTACCTATAAGCTTTTCCAAACTCTTTTATGCTTGCACACTTTTCCTATCTTTAGGCTAATTTAGAGCCTTTTGTGCCTGCCTTCCCATGCCATTCTTTTGGGGAATTCTAGATCCTTTCAACGATTAGTCCCCATTTTTAGTCCTAGGCTTCTTAACTCTCCATGCTCTTACACCTTAGCCTAGGCCTTATGCCTTTAGGAACTTAGTCTTACTCTTTCTTGGTCCTTCACCCACACCAACTCAAATAAGTTACATCTTTTGACCCACTTGGCTTAAGACTTGTACACAGACTATGACACATAGCACACCTATAGCATACAACAACTTGTTGAGAACCTATCTTGCACTCTAGTATGCTCAAACCTAGCACACCAAGAGTGTTTCACTAGCATATGAGCACAATAACCCTTCTAGGATGTATGCACCAAGCAATAAATTGTTCGCACCACATAGTCGAATGTCCACACATAGAAGGATGCTTGCACACCAGACTAGGATGCCTACACATAAATCCCCTTACCTGCATCAATGCCAACTCTGGCTCTCACGGTAACTTTGGCTCCTCATGTCACAAGTTGGGATCTATTGCACACTCTAAACCAAGGCTTTGGTCACTACCTCTAGTTTGATCCAAGCTTCGATATCCCTTGGTATCTAGTTTTCTTGCCTATTTTAAAGGTTCCTTTGAACCAGGCTCTAACACCACTTGTTACAGGTAAAGACTTGAGCTCCAGGCTCTCATAACTCTAGGACATGGAAATGGACTCTTCTGTATCCCAAATTAGACTAACACAAGAAACAGTGCACAAATTCTCTAAACTGCAAGGCTTGGCTACCAAGTATGCTACAAAACAAAAGGATATAGCAAGTGCTAGAAGAGAGGCTAACAAAAGAACAACACAAAGGTTTAAGTCAAAAATAAGGATGTTCTTACTCAATGGTTCTGGTGTGTGTATAATGAGGGTGGGGGACTCTTTATTTATAGCTAAGTCCCATTTACATTTAGTGCTTGAGATACATTCCTAAACTCTAGAGAATGCCATCCCTTGATTTCAGGAGCAAAGATACAACCTTTGATTCTAGGGGATTTGGTGCTATTGAACAATCCTTGACTTGCTAAAATCATGTTGACCACTAAGCCTTCTAGAAACCTCCAAATCTAATCTTGCCAAGTCTATGCTCAGGCATGGCCAAAACCAGGCCTGACCATATGCCCACACCTTAATCATCAGTGCTTCCACTTGGGTCTGACTGAGTGACCCTACATTGCTCACTAGCACCTACCCTTAGGCTTGGCTTAATCTTACTGAACTTGAACACCTTTTCTGAGCCTCTAGAGTCTTGATCACTACCTGCCCCATTATTTTAGGCTAGTTCCAAGCAACCTGAATCTCTAGTGCACCTCATGGCTTGATCCCCTTGGCTGTCAGACTCTATCCCTATAGAACTAGAACTATCACTTGACTTCAAGAGAATCTCTAGGCTTGGCTAGCTTGTGAACTATGATAGATGCACTGTGGGCATTTGGTGTTGATAGTGGTCAAGGCATGTGCATGTGTCACAGTCTACAAGCTAGTTGTCATGGGCCGTACATTCCTTAGACCAAAATCATGTGTCCATGCGGCACCAAGACTACTCTTAGTCAAGGTCAACCTTTCTCAAATCTTTTTCTCTATGGGTAGATCATTTTTAATCATTCAAGCTACATACTTGTGAGCCTTTCTTGGCTTGAACCCCATGGGTTGCTCACAATAATCTCAAACTTGGTAAGGAGGAACCTAACTCCTATAATCATAATCAACCCATGATTTTCAAGTGGCCCTAAACACCCATCTCTACCTACAGGCATTGAGGTTCTAAGCACTAACCCACCTGGCTCATAAGGGTGCACACATTCTAGCATGTGAGAACTTAAACCTATGCTTGCTTACATCATATGCAAGCTTTTGTGCCTTGAACCCTAAGGCACAACATAGATGCTAGTCAATAGCTAGCTTAGAGCCATTATTGGCTAATCTCATCCCATTAAACTCATATCTCAGGGCCTTAGCCCTTAGCCTTATTCTAGTTTGCTTATATGCATGATAGACACTTGACATGATGCTTGGCCCACCTCAAGGAACTTGAGTGTGCTACCCTAGCCATAGCACACCTTTGTCAATTGGCCATAAGGGTCTAACAACATGTTTGCTTGCTAGCCCACTTATCCTTCGGGCTTGATAGTGCTCCTCCTATGCAAACACCATCTCATGATCCTTGGTTACTTATCAAACTAGCTCAAGGAAGGGAAACTAAAGGGTATAACAAAAACTATCATCTAAACCCATGGTTTAACATAAAGGCATGATACAAGGCCTACTGACCCTAACTATCCTTGACTTTACCATAACCCAAAAAGGCATCATGCCACACTCATGACCTGATGATGCCTACCCATCTAAACACCATATGTGCCTAAGAGTTACTCACTTCAGACTAGCCAGGCTCTCCTCTACCTATTAGCTAAGGGGGTGGTGGAGAGCTAACACCAGTCATCCCTTATAAAGAGTGTAAGAAATTTCCTAATCATCCTACCTAAACATGTAAGACTATCTGAAATGGGGACACTTTTTTCCCAACCATCTCAAAGCCTTTCTTCAGCTAGCTTAGGGCCTAGTGACCTATCTCTTAGCCACTATAATTCTTAAATTCAGCTTGTTGCTATATTAACACATTCAAAGATGCTTGTTCATGACTTTGACTAATAGCACCTGACTAGGTAACCAACTCTAAGGTGCATGTCCTTTAGCTCACACTTACCCAAGCACCTTGGGACCTTAATTATGCCCTAGGGTATGATGACCACATGAGGGGAGATTGAAGAGGATGACAAGTTGATAGTCTAATGCATCAAGCATGGAGACTACCAACATGCACAACAATAGCACAATTCATATGCCTATTACTCAATGAGCGAGTAGAAGAAATGATGTATAAAGCTGAACCATAATCGCTTGGCATTGGAAAAACACAAGCAATGGCTAGGAAACTACCCTTGCCATCCAACAGGCAACAATGACACAACACAACTAATGGTTCATCTAGCTGGGACCATACATGCAAACTCCATTGTCACCACCCTAGGGGGACATTGCCTAATTTGAAGACTTCTTTCTGGGGTTTTAGGTAGCATCAGCTGAATGTGTCATGAACCATGTAGGAGTCCAAAACTAAGAGGGTTTTATGATTAGACTTGGTCAAGATGGTATGGGTAATGGACTAGGAAAGATCAAAATCGAGGCCTTAAAGGCACATTCTTTACCCAAGTGTATGGGCCAAGGCCAAGGTCAAAGTGTAAGAGTACACTAAAGGTGAGTTACATAGTGCCAGGGATGAGAATTACTCATTGGAAGGTTTTAGAAAAGCACCAAGATATGGCATGAGTAGTTAGGCATAGAAAACCCTAGGTCAACCCAGAGACTAGCTAGGTAAGTGGGCATGAAAGAGTCTAAAGAAGCCAAGAGGTTGGCCAGGTGCATGGGTACCAAAAGTTCTAGAAGGGTCGGGTGCAAGCATAGTGATGGGCACTATAGCACCTATATGAGAAAGCCTTTAGAAGGCTCTAGCTGTGGGCAAGGTGGCACCCAGATGAAGAAAGCTTTGAAACCTGGTAGACTCAGGCACTAATTGGAAGTGTTCGGACTCTTTTAGAGCCAGGGGTTTGATAGGGAGCTTGAAACCAATAAATCTTTAGAAAGGCTTTAGCTAACCATGGTAGAGCCTGGGTACCCTAGTACTATCTAAAAGGCCCTTAATGGCCATACACTTGGATTCATTACAACCATAAGTACCAAAAGAGCTCAAGTATAAATAGGAAAGCTTTCCTCTCATTTGTACATAAGCAATAAACAAGAGAAAAGTTAGAAGCAACAAGATAAGCAAGGAAGAAGAATTAAGTAATAGACTTAGGCATTAAGCAATTGTACATAACATCAAGTAAATAGAAATAATATTACTTTAACTCTCCTTCTTAGCTTTCTCCTAAGCTCCTAGGGAGCTAGTGGAGTGCACGGCGAAAGTGTTCAGCACAGAGTAAAAAAAAGGCTTACCTATGCACTTGGACAGTAGTTTCTAACCTAACGTCGCATGGGTGGTAGGCTTAAGCCATGACCTATGACATATACGTGGGCTTCACCAAGCTAACACATTTTTATGGTCGATGGGAAGGGACCATGAGACTACCAAATACCTAAGAGATTTGGCTAGACCAAGCTTGCGATCACTGCTTCTACTTGCACCACCCCAAGGAGTCATTACCCAATTTAGGTACTTGGTCTAGGGTTTGGGATAGCATCAGCCATAGATGTCATAGGCCAAGGGCTTAAGCCTAGTACCTATGTGGCCTTAGGCTAGAAACAACCATCCATGTGCCTAAGTTAGCCTTTTTTCTGACTCTAATATGTATGCTTATGCCATGCACTCTATTGTCTCCTTAGCAGATTAGGAGAAAGTTAGGAAAGCGTTAAAGCAATTGTATTTGTATTTACTTAATGCTATGTACAATTGCTAAATGACCTTACAATGACTCCTATAAGTCTCGAATATAGCCAAGTTTATGACTTGGTTCCATTTACTTTTTTGTTGTTGCTTCTTTTGTTAACTATAAATGAGGGGGAGGGCCCCTATTTATACTTAAGCCTCCTAACACATATGGCCTTTATTGATCCAAGTGTATGGCCTTTATAGACCATCTAGACCCCTCTACAGCTTTTAGACACTTCCACAACCTTTGTAGAATCTAGCTTGTCTACTCTTGGTGAGTGCCCACACCTAGCAGGTTCCATAACTTTCACCATCTGATTCTTGCTCCACCTACAGTTAAGACCTTTAAGAGCCTTCCTCATTTGGGTGCAATAGTACCTATTACTATTCCTATGCTAGGCTATTTTGGAACTTTCAATGCTCGTGCACCTAATTGGCCTCTAAGCTTTTCTAAACTTTTTTATGCCCATACACCTAGCATGTTTTTAGGTTAATCTAGAGCCTTCTGTGCTTGCTTGTCTGTGCCACTCTTGTAAGGCATTCTTGATCTTTCCAATGAGTAGTCTCCATTCTTGGCACTAGGTTGCTCACCTTGCCAAGCTTTTGCACCTTAGCCTAGGCCTTGGTTAACACACTCAGGCATTGAATGTGCCTTTAGGACCTCGGTCATGATCTTTCCTAGTCCTTCACCCATACCAACTTGAACAAACTACGTCTTTTGACCCTCTTGGCTGAGGACTTTTGCATAGACCATGACATTCTCCCCCACTCATTTTAGCAATGCCCTCATTTTTAAGGGATGCGATTCTTTCATCATACATACATGTTGGATCAATGTCCCACTCTTGTCCTTATGGTCCTTGGCACACAATGGTTCTTGTTACATGATGGTTCTTAGTACACCTTCATAGTTATCCCCTGCTTCACTCATGATCCCAATGCAATTCCTACGAAACCAAGCTTGTCAAAGCATGTAATGCCTTCACTAGTGATGTGCCATTACCCCGTTTCAATACTTAATAGGCCTTTTGAGGTGTACAGCACTCACATCACATAGGCTTCTATGAATCTTGGCTTGTCGAAGCACGCAACACCTCTATGTTTGATGTGCCATTACCCTTTCCTCTTCACCATGGGGTCCTTACCCTTTTTCTACACTCAATAAGCCTTTTAGAGTGTGCAGCAACATAAGTGTAGGGTGTGCGTCATTCATGACTAGGCTATTCCCCTTTCTTCAACAAACCATCCATCTCTAAGGCTGGTGGCTCTTTGCAGCCACACTCACCTTACCTTTATTAGGAGCTTGAGAGAAAATCTTTTTTTAGCTCAATCACCATCAGGACTCTTGTCATTAGACTCACCCTAAGTCTTTATAATTGCTTTAGGCTTTTTCCACTATGGGAGCTCCCTGGCCATATACGGTCATAAGTATAAGAAGTAATTAAAGGACATGGTCATTGTACCTTTATCCAGGATCGAACCTTTAGTCCTTGCCTTTTGATGTTACAGATATTCATTTACTTCCTCTTCCCCTAAGGAATTGTTGCTCTCATCTCTCCCATTCAAGCCCTTACCCCTAGGTTCAACTCTTACCCTTGGGCTATAGAGACTTAGTACACCCAGCTGCGGCCGTCGATTGAGCAATGGCAATACTTCAGCTTCAAGTCTTATACCTTACTACTTCACTTGGCTCTTACCCATAGTTTTTATGCTTATTTGGAATCTTCTTATGTAGAGTCTAGTAATCATATATGATCCTTGGTGTTCTTAAACTAACTTTCAAGGATGACAACCTCTCATTCGAATTAGCCTTTCTCCCCTTACACATGGTTTAACGACCCTTATACATATCACTTGTGTACTCGACCATAAAAGCAAAGTGTAAACTAAGGATCTCCAACACATCTTTATAAGCAATCAAGTGTGCCCTACTCTCAACACCAACAACCAGCAATGCCCACACCATGCAACTCCTCATGCAAACTATCATCATAAGTGGTACACTAGCACACAAGCTACCGTACAACTTAAACTGACATCAACATCGATCACAATGAAGGTTTTTATCCCTTTGTTGGGAACCTTCTTTGATACCAATTGTCATGGGTGGAGGGCTTAAGCCTAGCACCTGTATTGCCTTAAGCTGGAAACTATCATCCATATGCCTAAGCTAGCCTCTTTTTTGACTCTGTGCTAAACACTTATGCTATGCATTCCATTGGCTCCCTAAGTGCTTGGAAGAAAGCTAGAAAGGAGAGTTAAAGCAATTGTATTTCTATTTACTTAATGCTATGTACAATTACTTAATGACAATGACTCCTATGTCTAGCACCAAGTCTCTAATATGGCAAATTTTATGACTTGGTTCTTCTTACTTTTCTCTTGTTAATTCTTTTATTAACTATAAATGAAGGGGAGGGCCTCTATTTATACCTAAGCCTCCCTAACACATATCGCCCATATTGATCTAAGTATATGGCCTTTATAGGCCTTTTAGATCCTTTCATGTTTACTAGACACTTCTTAGGTTGGCTAATGGCTTTGCAAATTCTAGCTTGGTCTAGGCTCCCCATTGAGCCTTAGGTCTAGAAGAGTCTGGGCACTCCCGCTAAGTACCCACGTATAGTGGGTTCCAGAACCTTCTATGTTTGGTTGCTACTTTGCTCGTAGCTAGGGTTTCAAGAGCCTCCTTATCTGGGTGCTACAGTGCCTGTTACTATTCCCATGCCAACCTATTTTGGAACCATTGATGCTTACGCACCTTGCTAGCCTATAGGTTTTTCTAGACTCTTCTATGCCTGTGCACCTGGCTTGTCTCCAAGCTAATCTAGAGCCTTCTTTGCCTATTTGCCCATGCCTTTATTTTAGGGCATTTTAGATCCTTCTAATGAGCAGTCCCCATTCTTGGCACTAAGCTACTTACTTTACCATGCTCTCACACCTTAGCCTAGGCCCTAATCTACACACTCGAGCCTCGTGTGCCTTTAGGGCTTGGTCTTGATTCTTCTTGGTCCTTCACCTACACCAACTTAAACAAACTGTGTCGCTTGACCCTTTTGGCTTAGGACTTGCATATAAACCATGACATTCTCCCATACTCATTCTAGCAATGCCCTTATTACTAGAAGATGTCATTCTTTCACTATACGTGCATGCTAGATGATGTTCCACTCTTACCCTGATGGTCCATGGTATATGATGGTTATTTGTACATGATGGTTCTTGTCACACCTTAGCAGTTATCCCTTGCTTTGGTTTTGATCCTAATGTGGTTCCCACAAAATAATGCTTGTCAAAGCATGCAGTGCCATAGTTGGTGATGTGGCCTTACCATATTTCCATATTTAATGGGCCGTTTAGAGTGTGCAATGCTCACATTACATAGGCTTCCATAAATCTTGGCTTGTTGAAAAGTGTAGTGCCTTTATGTTTGATGTGCCATTACCTTTTCCTTCGCACCATGGGGTCTTTTCCCTTTTCCAGCACTCAATGGGCTTTTCGAGTTGCACAGTGACATAAGTGTAGGGCATGTAGGGTGTGCAATGCTCATGTCTAGGGCATTATCCTTTCTTTAACGAATCATCCATCTCTGAGGCCTATGGCTCTCTGTAACAATACTGGCCTTACCCTTATCAGGATCCTAAGAGATCACCTCTTCTCGGCTCAACTACCATTACAACTCTTGCCATTGGACTCTACCTATGTCCTCATAATTGCTTTAGGCTTTTTTCGCTATGGGTGTTCCCTGGCCTTATGTTGAGCACAAGAAGTAGCTAAAGGATATGGTCACCATACATTTATCCTAGACCAAATCTTTGGTCCTTGCCTTTCAATGGCGTAGCTCTTCATTGGCCTTCTCTTCTTTTAAGAAACTACTACTTTTATTTTTCCCACTCAACCTTTATCCCTAGGCTTAACTTTTACCTTTGGGCTATGGAGACTTAGTGCACTTAGCCTCAACCACCAACTTAAAAATGGTTATATTTTACGTTAAGTCTCGTACCCTACCACTTCATTCGACTCTACCCATGGCTTTTACCCTTTTTTGGACTCCTCACACATGGAGTTAGCACTTCTATGTGATCCTTGGTGTCTTTAAATTGGCTTTCATGGATGACATCTTCTTTAAAATAGCCTTTCTCTTCTTGTGCATGGGTGGGTGGCCCTTATGCACATCACCCATGCATTTAACCACAAATAAGAAGCTTAAACCAAGGATCTCCCATATATCCTTATGAGTAAACAAGCATCCTTATGCCTTACTCTTGGCACAAACAACCAACAATGCCTGCACCACGCAATCCCATAAGTAAGCTATCATTATAAATGCCACATTAGAATGCAAACTGCCTGTGCAACTAAAACTGACATCAATATCAATCATAACAAAGGTTTTGATCCCCCTCGATCAGAACCAACTATGATACCAACTACCATAGGCTAAGCCTAGCACCTGTGTGGCCTTAGGCTAGAAACTACCATGTTTCTAAGTTAGCCTCTTTTTTGACTCAATGCTAAACACTTGTGCCATGCATTCCATTGGCTCCCTAAGAGCTTACGAGAAAGTTAGGAAAAAGAGTTAAAGCAATTGTATTTCTATTTACCTTAAGCTACGTACAATTGCTCAATGACCTTACACTGACTCCTATGTCTGTCCCCAAGTCTCTGATATGGCAAAGTCTATGACTTGGTTCTTCTTACTTTTTTCTTATTGCTTTTCTTGTTAACTAAAAATGAAGAGGAAGGCCCCTATTTATACTTGAGCCTTCCCAACACATATAACACTTATTAATCTAAGTGTGTGGCCCTTATAGGCCTTCTAGATCCTTCCATAGCCATTTGACACTTTCTAGGTCAGCTAAGGCCTTTGCAAAAATCCAGCTTGTTCTAGGCTTCCTACTGAACCTCGAGTTTAGAAGAGTCTAGGCACTTTCGCTGAGTGCCCATACCTAGCGAGTTTTAGAACCTTTCTTGTCTAGTCGCTGTTCTACCTGTAGCTTGGAACTTTAAAAGCCTCCCTAGTTTGGGTGCTACAATACCCACTACTATTTCCATACTAGGCTATTCTAGAACCTTTGGTGCCCGTGCACCTAGCTGGCCTCCAAGGTTCTCCAAACTCTTCTGTGCCCATGCACCTGGCTTGTCACTAGGCTAATCTAGAGCCTTCTTTAACTATTTGCTTGCACCATTTTTCTAAGGCATTCTAAATCTTTTTGTTAAGCAATCCCCATGCTCGACACTAGGCTACTCACCTTGCTATGCTCTTACACCATAGCCTAGGCCCTAGTTCGTACATTCGAGACTCGTATGTGCCTTTAAGATCGTGGTCTTGATCATTTTCGATCTTTTGCCTAAACCAACTTGAACAAGCTGTGTCTTTCAACCTTCTTGGCTTAGGACTTGTGCATAGATAGTGTCTTTCTCCCTTACTCATTCTAGCAATGCCTTTATTGCTAGGGGATGCCATTTTTTCATTACACGGACTTGTGCATAGATAGTGGCTTTCTCCCTTACTCATTCTAGCAATGCCCTTATTGCTAGAGGATGTCATTTTTTCATTACACGCCACATCGACTTCCATAAATCCTAGCTTGTACAAGCGTGCAGTGCCTCCATGCCAATGTGCCCTTACCCTCTCTTTTGCAACATGGGGTTTGTACCCTCTTCTAGCACTCAATGGGCCCTTTGGGGTATGTAACACATACAAGTATAGGGTGTGCACCTCTAATGTCTAGGCCATTACCCTTTATTCAACATACCATTTTTTAGAGCAGGTGGCTTTCCACAGCCACACTCACCTTACCTTTATTAGGAGCTTGAGAGATCCTATCTTCTTTATTTAACCACCATCATGACTCTTGGCATTAAACTTTCCTTAAGTCCTTACAATGGCTTTAGGCTTCTTTTGCTGTGGGTGTTCCTTGGCTTTATATGGTCTTGAGCAAAAGAAGTAATTAAAGGACATGGTCATTATACTTTTGTCTAGATTGAATCCTTATTCCTTACCTTCTGATGTTGTAGTTCTTCATTGGCCTCCTTTTCCCTTGTGGAACTACTACTCTTGTCTCTCCCAATCAAGCCCTTACCCCTAGGCTCAGCTCTTACCCTTGGGCTATGGAGACTTAGAGCATTCAACCTTGACCACTAACTTAGTAATGGCAACACTCCCACTTCAAGTCTTATACCTTATAGCTTCATTTAGCTTTTACCCATGGCTTTTACTTTTTTTTGGACTCATCGTGTGTGGAGTCTAGCACTCATATGTGATCTTTGGTGTATTTAAACTAGCTTTCATGGATGACAACCTCTCTTTTGAACTAGCCTTTCTCTCCTTGTACATTGGTGGGTGGCCCTCATGCACATCACCCATGCATTCAACCACAAACATGAAGCTCAAACCAAGGATCTCTAGCACATCCTTATGAGCAATCAAGAATCTTTGTGTACACTCTTGGTATTGACAACCTGTAATGCCCGTACCAAGTAACCCTGTATGCAAGCTATCATCACAAGTGGCGCACTAGCATGCAAGCTACCCATACAATTAAAATCGACATCAACACCAATCATAACAAAGATTTTGATCCCCCTAGGTTGAAACTTGCTTTGATACCAACTGTCATGGGCTGGGGGCTTAAACCTAGCACTTGTGTGGCCTTAGGCTGGAAATTACTTTCCACGTGCCTAAGCCAACATCTTTTCTGACTCTATGCTAAACATTTATGCTATACATTCCATTGGCTCCCTAGGAACTTGGGAGAAAGCTAGGAAGGAGAGTTAAACCAATTATATTTCTTTTTACTTGATGCTATGTACAATTGCTTAATGACCTTATAATGACTCTTATATCTATCCTCAAGTCTCTAATATGGCTAAGTCTATTACTCGATTCCTCTTACTTTTCTCTTGTTGCTTCTCTTATTAACTACAAATTAGGGAAAGGGTCCTTATTTATGCCTAAGCCTCCTCAGCACATATGGCCCTTATTGATCTAAATTTGTCACCTTTAATAGGCCTTCTAGACCCTTCCATAACCTCAAGACACTTTCTAGGTTAGCTAAGGACTTTGTAAAATCTAGCCTATTCTAGACTCCCTACTAAGCCTTGGGTCTGGAAGAGTTTGAACACTTTTGCTGAGTGCCTGCACCTAGCAGGCTCCAAAACCTTTCCCAGCTGGTTGCTACTTTGCCTACAGCTAGGGCCTTTAAAAGCCTTCCTCATTTGGGTGCATAGTACCCACCACTGTTCTCATGCTAGGCCATTCTAGAACCTTTAATGCTGACACACTTGGTTGTTCTCTAGGCTTATCCAGACTTTTTTGTGCCTACACACTTGGCCTATCCCCAAGTTAATCAAGAAGCTTTTTTGCTTATCTACCCATGCCACTCTTCTTGGGCATTCTAGATCCTTCAATGAATAGTCCTTATTCTTGGAACTAAGCTGCTCACCTCGTCATGTTCTTGCACCTTAGCTTAAGCCCTAGTCCATACATTCAGGCTTTGTATGTGCCTTTAAGACCTTGGTCTTGATCCTTCCAAGTCCTTTCTCCCTTACCAACTCAAACAAGCTACATCTATGGACCCTTTTGCATGACATAGACAAAGGCTTAAGGTCAGTATGTTGAGCCCTTTTTTCACATGCACAATAATAGATCAAGGCCATGGGCACCTATAAGTCATCAAACAACATGGCTAAAAAGCATGTATGACTTGGGTTTTGCTCTAGGGATATTGCCATGGATGTATACAATGATAAGCCTGTCAAGCACACCTATTTCCATTATGGGGGGAAAAGGGGCTTGGACAACCACCTTTTAAAGTGCATGAGAGATTTTACAAATATGATAGCAGTAGACATTAAGGTGTTTAAAATGGGCACACTTTTTTCAAATAGGCATATACCACACCAAGGGTCCACAATCAAGGCATGTATTCGTACCAAG
The DNA here is from genome assembly GCF_047325235.1 of Durio zibethinus. Classification (NCBI taxonomy): domain Eukaryota; kingdom Viridiplantae; phylum Streptophyta; class Magnoliopsida; order Malvales; family Malvaceae; genus Durio; species Durio zibethinus. The sequence continues at coordinate 534,405 of NC_143164.1, read as the reverse complement.
GCCCAGCATGTGCTGATGGTGTTTAAGGTAACTGTCTACATCAAGGGCCATCTTCTATCAATCTTGATCGAAGCATGTGCTCACACCAAGTCCAAATTATGCTGATGTTGATCAAGGTATGTCCCCTCACTAAGGGCTAGCATGTGTAGATGGTGGTTAAGGCAATTATCCATACCAAGGGCCAGCTTATGCTGATAATGATCAAGGTAAATGCCTATACCAAAGGCTAGCTTGTGCCAATGATGGTCAAGGCATGTGCTCACACCATGCACTAGCATGTGCCATTGATGGTTAAGTCCTTGGTTGAAGTTTAATTTTGGGCCATGATGCACATGTTGGCTCGAGATGAAGAACTCGACCAATGGCATTAGGGGTTCCAACAATTGGGGGTAGGAGGCTGGGTGGTGTGCGCACATAATGTATGATAAGCATTGGTCTTTGGACCTTATATTGGCCCCCTATCCCTCAAGGAACCTTAACATCTCACCTACCTTTAAAGAGTATAAAAGCTTTTATAGGTTCATAGCTGTAGCCATTGAAGTGTTTAAAATACGGATGCTTGTTTCAAATGGCCACCAAATCTTCTACATTTTGATTTTTTTAGCAAAAATTTTTATATGGACGCCAACAAAATACAAGGATCACATATACCAAAATTAGGGCCATAACTCTTAAAAATTTTTTAAATATCTTAAATTGAGATAAATTATAAAAATCATGTAAAATAGAAAATGAGTCATCTTTCCATGAAACTTCACATAAAGGCTTAGGAGACCATTATATGAATTTACAAGCCATAAAAATGGTATTGGCATGGCAGAAATATGAAAATATGCATGAACCTATGGATTGCTCGATCGTGGTGCATGACCCAAGCCTAGGATACTTGCATGTGGTACATGGCCCTACATGTGCTGATAATGGTCAAAGCATATGCCAAGAACAAGGGAAATATGTGATAATTGTGGGTGAGGCATGTTCATGTGTCACAATCCGTATGCTAGTCCAAGCCTAAGGGTTCTTTTCGAGTCGAGGTGCAATTCCAGTTCAAGCAAGATAGGGTCTGATAGCCAGGGGGACCAGGCTTTAAGGCCTACTGAAAGCCCAAGTTAGAGGAACTAGGCTAGAATAGTGCTATGGGTAGTGATCAAGACTCTAGAGGCTTAGGCACAGTGTTCACATTTGGCAGAATTAAGCCAAGCCTAAGTGCAGGCAATGTCGAGTGCTTATATGAATTTACTAGCCATAAAAATGGCATTGGCATGACAAAAATATGAAAATGTGCCTAAACCCATCTACATCCTAGTTATGGTGTGCATGGTGTGTGGCCAAGGCCTAAGATACTCATACATGGCGCACAACCTAACATGTGTCAATGGTGTTCAAGGGAACTGCTGCACAAAATGCCAACATGTGCTAATGGTGGTTGAAGCATATGCTGAAACCAATGGCCAACATGTCCCAGTGGTGGTCGGGGCATGTGCATGTGTCATGGTGCACAAGCTAGTCTTGGCCTAGGGGTTCTCTTTAAATCGAAGAGTAGTTCCAGCTCTAACAGGACAGGGTCTGACAGCTGAAGGGATTAATCCTTAAGGCTTACTAAAGGCCCAAGTCATAGGGAACTAGCCTAGAATAGTTTTGGGTAGTGATAAAGACTCTAGAGGCTCAACACAATGTTTAGGTTTGGTAAAATTGAGCCAAGCCCAGGTGCAGGCACTAAAGAGTGATGTACAGACACACAGTCAAACCCATGTGAAGGCACTAATGATCAAGGTGTGGGTAGATAGTCAAACCTAGGTTCAAGCACACATAAACATAGTCCTAGGAAAATTAGATTTAGGGGCTTCTAGAAGACCTAACACTATAGCATAATCTTTGATGAGCTAGAATTATGTTGAGCACTTGAGTTCGTAGGCTGACCTAGGCACATGGAGCTAATTCCTTATCTAAGGTACCTGGGGTTTAGCTTAAGATTGGGGCTTGTGACACATGTACTGAGTGTCATTAGGTGTCGATGCCACTCGAGGGGCAAACAAGTGCATTGGAAAGGATAAAGAAGTGGTGGAAAGGTCATGGTACACATGTTATACCAAGTGCTAGCATCTAGGGATGGTGTCAAAAGCAACAACTCACACCAAGGACCAACATGTCTTGATGGTGGTCGAGGCATGTGCATGTGTTACAGTCTACATGCTAGTCCAGGCCTAAAGGTTGTCTCTGAGTCAAGAAATAGTTATAGTTCTAGTGGGACAGGGTTTGATAGCCAAGGGGACCAAGCCTTAAAGCACACTGAAGGCTTAGGTCATAGGGAACTAGCCTAAAATAGTGATACGGGTATTGATCAAGACTCTAAAGGCTTAAGAAATGTGTTCAAGTTTGGTAGAATTGAGTCAAACCTAGGTGTGAGGCACTAGTGAGTGCTTATATGAATTTAAAAACCATAAAAATGGCATTGGCTTGGTAAAAATATGAAAATGTCCCTAAACCCATCTACTGCCTAGTTGTGGTGTGCATGATGCATCACCCAAGCATAGGATACCCGTACATGGTGAGCAGCCTAGCATATGTCAGTGGTGTTCTAGGGAAATACCCATACAAAAGGCCAACATGTGCTAATAGTGGTCAAAGCATGCACCAAGACCAGGGGCCAACATGTCCTAATAGTGGTCAAGGCATGTGCATATGTCATGGTCTATAAGTTGGTCCAAGCCTAGAGGTTATCTTTGAGTTGAAGAGCAATTCCTGTTTTAGTAGGACAAGGTCTGACAACTAGGGGGACCAAGCCTTAAGGCCTACTAATGGCCTAGGTTGAGGGGAACTAGCCTAGAACAATATTATGGATAGGACTAAAGGCTCAGGTACATTGTTCATGCTTGGTAGAATTGAACTAGGCCTAACTGCAAGCACTAGTGAGTGCTTATATGAATTTATGTGCCATAAAAATGGCATTGCCATAAAATAAATATGAAGATGTGCTTGAACCCACCTACTACCTAGTCATGGTGTGTATGGTGTGCAGCCCATGCCCAAGATTTTGGCATGTGGTTAGTGGTCCAGCATGTGCCAATGGTGTTTAAGGGAACTACCCACACAAAAGGCTACCATGTACCGATGGTGGTCGAAGTCTATGCCGAGATGAAAGGCCAACTTGTCCCAATGCTGGTCTAGGCATGTGTAAGTGTCACCATCCACAAGCTAGTCCAAGCTTAAAGGTTCTCTTTGAGTTGAGAAGTAGTTTCAGTTTTAGTAGTATAGGGTTTGACAGCTAAGGGGACAAAGCTTTAAACCTATTGGAGGCCTAGGTCATGGGGAACTAGCACAAAACAATGGTATGGGCAATGATCAAGACTCAAGAGGCTCAAGCATGGTGTTCATGTTTGACAGAATTGAATCAAGCTTAGGTACGGGTGCTAGTGAGCACTTAAATGAATTTATAAGCCATAAAAATGGCATTGGCATGGCATAAATTTGAAGATGTGCCTGAACCCATCTACTACCCAATCATGGTGCACATGGTATGTGGCTCGAGCCAAGGATACCCATATATGGTGCAAGTCCTAACATGTGCTAATGGTGTTTAAGTGAACTACTAGTAAAAAGGGCCAGCATCTACCAATAGTGATTAAAGCTTGTGTCAAGACCAAGGGCATGTGAATGTATCATGGTCCATAAGCTAGCCTTGGCTCGAGGGTTCTCTTTGAGTTAAAGAACAGCTCCAGTTCTAGTAGGACAAGTCCAATAGCCAAAAAAACCAAGCCTTGAAGCCTACTAGAGGCCCGGGTCATGAGGAACTAGCCAGAACAATGGTCTGGGTAGTGATCAAGACTTTATAGGCTTAGGCACAGTGTTTATGTTCGATAGAATTGAGCCAGGCCCAAGTGCAGGCACTGGTAACTATTTATATGAATTTACATGGCATCAGTATGGTAAAAATATAAAGATGTGCTTGAACCTATCTACTACCCAATCGTGGTATGTAGCTCAAGGCTAGGAAACTCGAATAGGGTGTGTAAATCAGCATGTGTCGATAGTGGTTGAAACAAGTGCGAGAGCAAGGGTTAACATATCCCGAAAGTTGTCAGGGCTTGTACTTATGTTATAGTTCGCAAGCTAGTCCAGGCCTAGGTGTTCTTTTTGAGTTAAGGAGCATTTCTAGTTCTAACGAGATAGGGTCCAATAGTTAGGGGGACCAGGCCTTAAGGCCTACTAAAGGCCTAGGTTGCTAGCAACTAGCCTAAAACAGTGGTATGGATAGTGCTTAAGATTCTGAAGGCTCAGGCATGATATTTATGTTCAACAGAATTGAGCCAAGCTTAGGTGTAGGCATTGTTGAGTGCTTATATGAATTTACAAGCCATAGAAATGCCATTGGAATAACAAAAATATGAAGATGTGCATGAGCCCACCTACTGCCTAGTTGTGGTGTGCATGGTGTGCGGCCCAAGCCTAGAAAACTAGTGCATGATGTGCAACCTACAATGTCTCGATGGTGTTTAAGGAAACTACACACAGAAAGGGCCAGCATGGTCGATGGTGGTTGAAGCATGTGCAGAGACCAAGGGCCAACATGTCTCGATGGTGGTTGAGGCATATGCTTGTGTCATGGTCCACACGTTAGGCTTGGCCCAATTATTCTCTTTAAGTTAAGGTGTAGTTCTAGTTCTAGCAAGACATGGTTCGATAGCTAGAGGAATAAGGCCTTGAGGCCTATTAAAGGCTTTAAAACATGGGTAACTAGCATAGAATAGTGGTATGGGCAGTGATTAAGACTTTAAAGGCTTAATCACGGTGTTCAATTTGGTAGAATTGAGCTAAGCCTAGGTGTGGGTGATGGTGAGTGATCTGAGGGCACACAATTAGGCCTAGGCAAGGGCATTGATGATCAAGGTATAGGCACATTGTCAAACTTAGATGCAGGCACACCTAAACACAAATTTGGGAGGAAAAGATTTAGGGGCCTCTAGAAGGCTAAGTGCTCCAATGTAATTTTGAGAAGTTGGTATTATGCTGAGCATTCGAGTTTTATAGCTTAACTTAGGCATATGGAGTCAATTCCCTATTTAAGGTCATATAGAGTTTGGCTTAAGACCAGAGCTCGTGACACATGCTCTGAGCAGCATTTGGTGCCGATGGCACTTAGGGGGCAGACAAGTGCCTTGGGAAGGACAGAAGAATGGTGGGTAGGTCACAGTAGACATGCCACATTAAGTGACAGCATCTGGCTATGGAGTCTAAGGTGACTACCCACACAAAGGGCCAAATATGCCAATGGTGGTCGAGGCATGTGCATGCATTAAAGGTCATTAGGTCTAGATGGTTGTTAATGCATGTGCATGTGTCTTGGTTTAGAAACTAGTCTAGACTCAGGGTTCTCTCTAAGTTAATGAGTAGTTCAAGTTCTAATAGGATAGGGTCTGATAGCTAGAAGGACCTGGCCTTAAGGTATATTGGAGGCCAAAGTTGTGGGGAACTACCCAGAATAGTGGTTTGGGCAGTGACCAAGACTCTAAAAGCTTAAGCATAGTGTTCAAGTTCAGTAGAATTAAGTTGGGCCTAGTTGCAAGTGTTGGTGAACGCTTATATGAATTTATAAGCCATAAAAGTGGCATTGGCACAGCAACAACGTGAAGAAGTGCTTGAACCCACCTATTTCCCGATCATGGTGTACATGGTGCATAACCTGAGCCTAGCATACCCATGTGGGGTGCATGCCCAGTATGTGTCAATGGTGGTCAAAGCATGTGTTGAGACCAATGGCCAACATGTCTCTATGGTGGTTGAGTTATATGTATGTGTCATTGTCTGCAAGTTGGTCCAAGCCTAGGGATAGTCTTTAAGTTAAGGAGTAGTTCCAGTTTTATCGAGATAGAGTCCTATAACTAAAGGGACCAAGCCTTGAGGCCTACTAGAGGCCAAGTTCATGGGGAACTAGCCCAGAATAATAGTTTAGGCAGTGATTAAAACTCTAGAGGTTTAGGCACGGTGTTCATGTTTAGCAAAATTGAGCTTGGCCTAGGTGTGAGCATTGGTGAGTGCTTATATGAATTTATAAGCCATAACAATGGTATTAGCATGGCAAAAATATGAAGATGTGCCTAAACCCACCTACTGCCAGATAGTGGTAAGCATGGTGCATGGCCCAGGCCTAAGATACCCGTACAGGGTGTGTGGCCTAGATGTGCCTTATAGTGTTTGAGCGAACTGCCCACACAAAGGGCTAGCAAGTGCCGAGACTAAGTGCCAACATGTCCCAATGGTGGTTGAGGCATATACAAGTGTCATAGTCCTCAAGTTGGTCTTAGCCTAAAGGTTCTCTCTGAGTCAAGGAGCAATTCTAGTTCTAGCAAGACAAGGTCCAACAACTAGAGGGACTAGGCCTTAAGGCCTATTAGAGGCCCAAGTCACGAGAACTAGCCCAAAATAGTGGTATAGTTAGTGATCAAGACTCTAAAGGCTCAGGCATAGTGTTCAGGTTTGATAGAATTGAGTCAGGCCTAGGTCCAAGCACTAGTGAGTGATACATGTGCATACAGTCAAACAAAAGTGTGGGTACTGATGATCGAGGTGTGGGCACACAATCAAACTTAAGTGGGGGCATGTTTGAACACAATCTTGGGAGGATCAAATTTGTAGGCTTTTAGAAGGCCCAGTATTGAAAAGAATGATGGGTCGATAGTTTAATGCATCAAGCCAGAAGCCTACCAACACGTATCATCATAGCACCACTTTTATGCCCATTGCATAGAAGTAGTAGCATCCATGCACATTGGTCCACAACCCACCCAATTGATTACTCAACAAACAAGCCAAACCCTTGTGCCATGCCACAACTACTTGGCATGAGAAAAACACAAGCAAAGGCCATAAAGCTACCTCTGCCATCCAATAGGCAACAATGGCATGACACCACCAATGCTTTGTCTAGCTAGGGTCACAAATGCAAACTCCACTATCACTACCCTAGTGGGACATTGCTTGATTTTAAGACTTATTCCTAGGGTCTTAGGTAAGCAAAGGCATTTTTACGATCGGTGAGAAAGGACCATAAGACTACCAAATACCTAAGAGGCTTGGCTAGACCAAGCACGCAATTGTAGCATCTGTTTGCACCACCTCAAGGAACTATTGCCTAATTCAGAGACTTGGTTTGGGGTATAAGGTAGCATCAGCCACAAGCTCAAGCCCCTTTCTTACTTGCATGCCAAACAGTGAAGGCTATGGGTGGTTATGTCATGGTCCATGCACAAGTTCGAAGCCAAGAAGGTCAAGAGACATAGCTTGTTCGAGTTGGTGTAGATGAAAGACTGGGAAAGATCAAGACCAAGGTCTTAAAGGCATAAAAGAGGCTCAAGTGTGCAGACCATGGCTTAAGCTAAGGTGCAAGAGCATGGCGAGGTGAGCAGCCAATTATCGAGAATGGTGATTACTTATTCGAAGGATCTAGAATACTCCAGAAGAGTGGACAAGCAAATGGCATAGAAAGCTCTAGATTAGCCTAGAGACAGGCAAGGTGCATAGATACAGAAGAGTCTAGAGAAGCTTAGAGGCCAGCTAGGTGCATGACACTAAAGGTTCCAAAAGGGTTTGGCACAAGAATAGTAGCAAGTACTGTAATTTCCAAACAAGGTTTTGGAAGGCCCTAGCTACTAGTAGAGCAACAACCAAATGAGGAAGGTTCTAGAACTCACTAGGCACAGGCATTTAGTGGGAGTGCCTAGACTATTCCAAACTCAAGGCTCATTAGGGTGCCTTTAATAAGCTAGATTCTACAAAGGCCTAAGCCAACCTAGGAAGTGTCTAAGGGCCATGGAAGGGTCTTGAAGGCCTATAAATGCCACACACTTGGATCTATAAGGGCCATATATGTTAGGGAGGCTCAGGTATAAATAAAGGCCCTCCATTTCATTTGTAGTTAACAAGAGAAGCAATAAAAGAAAAGTAAGAGAAACCAAGTCATAGACTTAGAGTTATTAGAGACTTAAGGATAGACATAGGAGTCATTATAAGGTCATTAAGCAATTGTACATAGCATCAAGTAATTACAAATACAATTGCTTTAACTCTTTTTCTTAGCTTTCTCTAAAGCTTCTAGGGAGTCAATAGAATGCAAGACACAAGTGTTTAGCATAGAGTCAGAAAAAAGGATGACTTAGGCACATGGATAGTAGTTTTTAGCCTAAGGCCGCATGGGTGCTAGGTTTAAGCCTTAGGCTTGGGACACTTATGGGTCATTGAAGCAACCGGTCATCAGACAACACAACCAAAAAGCATGCATGGCTTGGATTTTGCTTCAGGGATGTTGCCATAGATGTACGCAATGACAGGTCCATCAGACACATCCACTTCTCCCATAGGAGGGAAAGGGGGCCTAAAAACCACCCTCAAAAGAGCATAAAAGATTTTATAGATATACTAGTAGTAGGCATTAAAGTGTCTGAAATGTGGAAATTTTTTTCAAGTAGGCATGTCCTACATCAAGGGTCCATAGGTGTCGATGGTGGTCGAGGCATGTGCCCACATAAAGGCTCAGTGCCATGGTCAGGCCTTGGTGTGTCTCAATCATGCCATGACAGGCTTTGAGCTGAGCAATGGATGAGGCCTTGTTATTAAGATTGTGGTATTGGAGCTGTGCATGGGTAATGTGAGCCCGAGAACATGTTGTTGATAGTTTGTGTTGGTGGTGTGAGCTTTAGGCCCTAAGATGCATGGGCAAGTGCAAGCCAAAAAGCAAGCATCCTAGAGCTAAGTAGCCAGTCGAGTGCTATTAGTCGAAGTCATGCACAAGCATGCTCAAGTGGCTTGATGAAGCAATGATTGAAAGGCCAGAATTGTGGTGGCTAAGAGATAGGTCACTAAGCTTCGAGTTGATTTAAGAAAGACCCCAAGGTGGCTAGGGAGAAAAGTGTCACCTTTTTAGACATTCTTATAGTTCTTGGTAGGATGGCTAGGAAAGCTCTTACAATCTTTATAGGGGGATGACTGGAGTCAGCTTTCCACCACCCTATTGGCTAGTATGAAAGGAGCTACTCTGATGCACATGTAGTGTTAAAAGGGTAAGATTATTAGGTCATGAGTATGGCATGGTGTCTCCTTGGGTCATGGTAAACCCAAGGACAGTTAGGGTCGGCAGGCTCATACATGCCATTGTATTAAACTATAGGGTTAGATACTAGTATTTGCTATGCCTCTCAGTTTTTTTTTTTTTTAGTTAGATCAATAAGTATCTAAGAATCATAAAATAGTGTTTGCAAAAGAGAGGCACCATCGAACCTAAGGGATGAATGGGCTAGCAGGCAAGCATGCTATTAGACCCTTGTGTCCAATCAGTAGAGGTATGCTGTGGCTACGGTAACACACCTGAGTCCCTTAAGGTAGGATTAAAAGGATGTAAGGTGTACATCATGTATGCGCGTAACCTAGAATGAGGCTAAAGGATGAGGCTAAAGGATGAGGCCTTGAGATATGAGTTTCATGGGAAGAGATGAGCCTAGTGTGGCTTCAGGGTAGTTGCCAACTAGCATATATGTTGTGCCTTCAAGTTCTATACACGAGAGTTTACAGATGATCTAGGTGGGCATGGTGTTGGGTTCTCACCATGCTAGAATGAAATAATAGTATGAGAACCAGGGGTGTGTGCCCTTATAAAGAAGGTGGGTCTATGCTTGGGACTTTAATGCCTATGGGCAAAGATAGGTGCTCAAGGTCACCCTGAGAATCATGTGCTATTGAGTTGATGGGAGTTAGGTTCTTCGCTATTGAGTTTGGGAATGTACAACCCTACAAGGTTAGAACCAAGAAAGGCTTATGAGTATGTGGCTTAAAGGATCAATATCAAGCTATCTATGGGAAAATAAACTTATGAAAGTCTGACAATAACTATGGTAGTCTTGGTGCCACATAGATGCATGGTTTTAGTTTAAGGAACATGTAGCATGTGACAACATCATACCAGAGCCTTGTTTGGCTCCGTAGTGGGACTAAAATAGCCCCAAGTATAGGCAAAAGATTGATAAATTAAAGTAGTGCTACGCTTTAAGAAAGCTATCAAGGCTGGATAGTGATATAGTGGCTTTGTGGGCTTGAAAATTAGCCATCAATGCATGTTGTGGGAAAAATTGGCCCAGTTGGAAGGCTTTCCAAAAAGCTCTTGGATGCCAAGTGAAAGGGCAAAGGAGTCTAGCCTACCTAGTGAATGGTGTTGGCTTGTACGGGCTTGTGATGCCTTTCGTATGGAAAAATCCATGTTGAAACCAAAGCATAAAAAAAGGCTACACCATAAAATGATGTTGTGTGAGGCCATGTATGCCAAAAGAGTTTTGTCTCAATGGACTTGAGTTGAACTTATTGGGATTAGTTATTAACACATGTGCACCTGTTGTGTGGTGCAAGTGCCTTAGCAGGGGTACAAGCTAAGTATTTAGGATCCAAACATGGAGCCATTCTATAAAGGCAAATGAGTTTGAGTTGGTAAAGGATTAAAGTCATAAGTTTGTGATCATCAGTGGACCATGAGTTCTTGTAGTCAGAGGTTCTCATGATTTTACCAGTTAGTGGACCATACTTGTGCTAGGTAAGAGAGAAGGCCTTAAGAGATGTGGTGGTCAGCAAACCATGATAGTGTGTAGTTCAATGAAATGAGTAAGCGAGAATTGGCCAGTTGACAAGGCCTTGAGTTATATGGGTCAAAAGACTGATTGCGTTAAGCAAAGCCAATGGCATTGGCATTCAAGTTTGCATCTGGTCCACGAACTGGATAAGTTTGAGCAAGGCAGAGAAAAGTCGATTAAGTTGAGCCAAATATGGAGTCTTTGAGTAGATGCGGCCATTGTAATGGCCATGAATTCAAGTAGGTCAATTGACCTTGAGTACCAAATAGGTTGGTGAACCTTGAGATTGAGCCAACCAAGAGACCTTGTGTTTAAAGTTGGATCAATGGATCCTTAAGCATTGAGAGAGCTTTGAGATGCCTTATGAGCTATGCTAGAGTCAAGTCTGATGAGTTTGTGGAACCATCATAGAGATATGGTTGCAAGCAAAGCTGAGTTCAATTCAAGTAAAGGTGGAAGAGACTTATGATTTCTGGTGGTACTAAGCCAAGGTAATGTAGCCTATAAGATATCTGAGCATTGAGTTTGAGTCCGAGATAGTGAGCATTAAGATGCTGCCATGAGAAGTGATTGGCCAGAGGGCCACACCTAGAAAGGTGACCTTGAAAGGGCGGAGAGGACCCAAGTTGTAAGATGACAAAAATGTTTGAATGCCATCATGTTAAGGTCTATTGTAGGTGGTGTTGTATGAGTGTTGTTGACCTAAACACCATGTCCAGAGGGGTGCATCGAAGAGTAGAAGCTATAAGCATCTAGTTGGTGTGATGGTCATGTCCAGTGGGGGCATACCAATGTATGGCAAAGTAAGTGGTCATTTATTCGACTAATGGTCATGATCAATAAGGGTGCTTTGAGGTCACAATATTATGAGATCATAGAGAAAGCCACGCAGTGGCACATATTGAGTAACCCGATAGAGTTTGATGGTTCAAAATGGAAACTACATAGAGGTACATGGAGCTAGGATAACATCCCTCCACTTCATCAATGAATGAATACTATGTACAGTGCCTCATATGATGGGATCTTGACCCAATCCTTGAGGGCACAAGTGTGAGACATATGAGAAAATGTCAATTATGGGCAATAAGAGAGTTGGGTGTGGTCTTGGCCTCGATGAGGGCATCAACATAGTAAATAGAAGAGAGTGTCATGGTTAGGCCTTGGTGTGCCTCGATCTTATCATGACTAACCCTGAGCTGAGCAGTGGATGAGGCCTTATTGTCAGGATAGTGGTCTTAGAGCTATGCACGGGCAGTGTGAGCTCAAGAACATGTTGCTAATAATGTGTGCAAGCAGTGTGAACCCAAGGCCCTAAAATGCATGGGCAAGTATAAGTGAGTGGACAGGTGACTTGGTGTTGGGTAGCCAATCAAGTTGTTTGTCGAAGCCATGTATGAGCACTTTCGAGTGGGTTGGTGGAGTAACAAGTGGAATGCCAAAATTATGGTGGCCAAGAGATAGGTCACTTCGCCCTGAGTTGGTTAAAGAAAGGCCTTGAGGTGGCTAGGGAGAAAAGTGTCCCCATTTCAATCATTCTTATAGTTCATGGTAAGATGGCTAGGAAAGCTCTTACACTCTTTATAGGGGAAAGACTAGTGTTAGTTCTACACCACCCCCTTGGCTAGTGGACAGGTGAGGGCCTGGCTAGTTTGAAGTGAGCTACTCCTAGGCAAATTTGGTGTTTAGGTGGGTAGGCATCACTGTGTCATGAATGTGACATGGTGTCTCCTTAGGTCATGGTAAACTCAGGGATGGTTAGAGTTAGCAGGCCTTGTATCATGTTGTTGCATTAAACCATAGGGTTAAATGCTAGCATTCACTATGCCTCTTAGTTTCCCCTTCTTGAAATGGATCAATGAGTATCCAAAGATCATAAGATGGTGTTTACGTAGGAAGGGCACCATCGAGCCTAAGAAATGAGTGGGCTAGTAGGCAGGCATACTGCTAGACCCTTATGGCCAATCGATAGAGGTGTGTTGAGGCTAGGGTAACACACACGAGTCCCTTCAGGTAGGATTGGCATGATATAAGGTGTCCATCATGCATGTGGGCAGCTTAGAATGAGGCTAAGGGCTGAGGCCATGAGATATGAGTTTCATAGGATGAGATAAGCCTAGTGTGGCTTTAGGCTAGCTTTTGGGTAGCATCTGTGTTGTGCCTTTGCATTCTAGGGACAAAAGCTTGCAGATGATTTGAGTAGGCATGGTGTTGGGTTCTCACCATGCTAGAATGAAATAATAGTATGAGAACTGAGGTTGTCTACCTTTATGAGCAAGATGGGTTGGTGGTCGAGACCTTGATGCCTATGGTGCTCGAGGCCACCATAAGAATCATGGGTTAATGATTTGATAGTAGTTGGATTCCTCCTTATTGAGCTTGGGAATGTGCAGCCTTATGGCTTGAAGGATCGATATCGAGCTATCCATTGAAAAATGGACTTGCAAAAGGTTGACCTAGACCATGAGTAGTATTAGTATCGCATGGATACATGGTTTTAGTTTAAGAAATGTGTGACCTATAACACTTAACATATGCCAATGGTGTTTGATGCAAGTGCCTATAGCAAGGGCCAAGATATGCCAATGGTGTTCAAGGCAACTGCCCATTTTAAGGGCCATCTTCTGCCTATGCTGATCAAGGCATGTGCCTACACTAAGTCTAGATTATGCCAATACTAATCAAGGCATGTGCCCATACCAATGGCCAGCTTGTTCCAATAATAGTTGAGGCATTTGCCTGCACCATGCACCAGCATATGCCATTAATGCTCGAGGCCTTGGCCAAAGTTTTATTTTGGGCCATGGTGCACATGCTAGGCTTCAGCATGTTCTGGTGCTACATTTTTTTTGCTTAGGACACCATCACCGAAGCATCACCGGAGAACTTGACTGGTAGCATTAGGGGTTTTGGTGATTAGGGATTAGAGTTAGGGTGTGTGCACACATGATGTGCAATGGGTGATGATCTTTGCCCTTATTTTGGCCCCCTATTCCCCAAGGAACCTTGACAGCTCACACCCCCTTAAAGAGCATAAGAGTTTTATAGGTTCACAACTAGTAGCCATTCAAGTGTCTAAAATGGGGATGCTTTTTTCAAATGGCCGCAAAATCTTTTACAGTTTGATTTTTTAGTTGAATATTTTTGTGGATGCCAATGAAAATTCAAGGATCATGTATACCAAATTTAGGGCCAAAACTCCTAAAAAACTTTTCACAAATCCCAAACAACGAAAAATTTTGAAAATTTTGAAAAATAAAAACTGAATCATCTTGCCATGAAACTTCACATCAAGGCTTAGGGGACCATTATATGAATTTAGAAGCTATAAAAATGGCTTTGGCATGGCAAAAATATAAAGCTATATCGAATTCCACCTACTACTCGATCATTATACGGATGGTGTGTGACTTGGGCTTAGGATACCCGTGCATGGTGTATGGCCCACCATATACCAAGATCAGGGGTCAACATGTCCTGATGGTAGTTAAGGCATGTGCATGTGTCATAGTCCGTAAGCTAGTTCAAGCCTAGGGGTTCTCTTTGAGTCAAGGAACAGTTCCAATTCTAGTGGGATAGGTCAACAACCAAGGGGACAAGACCTTGAGGCCTACTGGAGGCCTAGGTTATGGGGAACTAGCCCAGAACAATTGTATGGGTAGTCATCAAGACTTTAGAGGCTCGTGATGTTCATTTTTGGTAGAATTGAGCTAAGCCCCGATGCAAGCATTGGTGAGTGCTTATATGAATTTACAAGCCATAACAATGATAGTGGCAAGGCAAAAATATGAAGATGTGCTTGAGCCCACCTACTACTTGATCGTGGTGCGAATGGTGCATGGCCCAGGACTAGGATACCCATGCATAGTGCATAACCTAACATGTGCCACCGGAGTTCAAGGAACTTCCTAAACAAAAGGCCAACATGTGCCAATGGTGGTCAAAGCATGTGCCAAGACCAAAGGCCAACATGTCTCGATGGTGGTTGAGGCATGCGCATATGTCACGATCCATAAGCTGGTCATGGTTGAGAGGTTTTCTCTGAGTCATGGAACAATTCTAGTTCTAGTGGGATAGGGTCTGATAGATAGGGGGACCAAGCTTTAAGGCCTACCAGAGACCCAGGTCATGGGAAACTAGCCTAGAACAATGGTAAGGGTAGTGCTCAAGACTCTAGCGGCTCAGGCATAGCATTTAAGTTTGGCAAAATTAAGCTAGGCCTAGGTGTAAGTGCTAGTGAGTGATGCATTAGCACACAGTCAGACCCAAGTGCAAGCACTGATGATAAAGGTGTGGGCATGCCTGAACATAGTCCTCGAAGGATCAAATTTGTAGGGTTCTAGAAGGCGCAATACTATAGCATAATCTTTGACAAGTTAGAATTATGCTAAGCACTTGTGTTTATAGGTTGACTTAGGCAGATGGAGTCAATTCTTTGTCCAAAGCCACATGTAGTTTGGCTTAAGACTAGAGCCTGTGACCTATGCACCAAGCATCATTTGGTGCTGTGGCGATTGAGGGGTAGACAAGTACCTTGGGTGAGAGGTTCATGATGCACATGGTGCACCATGTGCCAACATCTAGGGCCTGTTTGCACCGATGGTGTTTAAGGCAAGTGCCCACACTAGGTGCCAGTGTCATGATTCATAAGCTGGTCCAAGCCCAGGGGTTCTCTCTAAGTTAGGTAATAGTTCAAGTTCTAGCAAGATAGAGTCTAACAGCTAAGGGGACCAAGCCTTGAAGTGCATTAGAGATCCAGGTCATAAGGAACTAACCTAGAATAATGGGGTGGGTAGTGATCAAGACTCTAGAGGCTCAGGGAAACTGGTTAGGTTTAGCAAGTTTGAGCTAAGGCTAGGGGTAGGTATGATGTGTGATGCACAAGAACCTAGTTAGACCCAGGCAAGAGCATAAATGAGTGAGGTGCAGGTACATGGTCAAGCCTAGGTGTGGGCATGCCTAAACATAATCTTAGGAGGATCAAATTTGGAGGATTCTAGAAGGCCAAGTGCTCAGCATGATTTCAGCATTTCAAAGACTATGCAGTAGCACTAAATCCCCTAAAATCAAGGATTGTAACTTAGCTCCTAAAGTCAAGGGATTCAAACCAGTGTAATCCTTAGAGTTTAGGCACATATCTTAACATTGATTGTAAGGGGACTCAGCTAAAACTAGAAAGTTTCCCACCCTTATTGTACACATATTGGAACCATTGAATAATAACATCCTCACTGTTGCCTTAAATTTTTTGTTATTCTTTTAGCCTTTCTTCTAGCACTTGTTGTGCCTTTTCATTTTGTAATGTATTGGGCACCAAGCCCTATAGTCTAGAGTGTTTGTGCATGGTTTCCTATGTTAGGTTGATTTCGAATATAGAAGAGTCCATTCCCATGTCCTAAAGCTGTGTGAACCTAGAGTTTGAGTCTCAACCAATGACACTAGCATCTGCTAAGGGTGTCTAAGGTAATAATGGGCCAGCATATGCTGGTGGTGTCTGAGCCAACAATAGGCTAGCATGTACTGGTGGTGTCTAAGGCAACAACAGGCTAGCATCTATTAATGGTGTGGATATGATTGCCTGCACCAATAAAAGGCCAAATGCTATCAATGGTGTTTAAGGCATCAATCTGCACTAGGGGCCAGTGTGTGCTGATGGAGCTCGAAGCAAGTTCCCACACTAAGGACGAGCCTATCGCTATAACAAATACCAATGGCATTCAATTCTTATTTACTTGGATGCTCGAGGGAGGGATGTCATCACTTGGCTAAATGGGTTGCAATGGAGAACACCGTTCATCCCCAACCTCAGAAAGGTGCAGTGTAAAAAAATAAAGTGAGAGGACTTTAGTGGGTGTGATGGGGGGGAGGGATGAATCGATGCGATAAAGGGCTAAATCTCAGCGGATCGTGGTAGCAAGGCCACCTTACTATTTACAATACACTGTCACATATTTAAGTTGTCTGCAAAGAATTTTACCCATTACTCATTGGGAATTGAGCTCCAAGAAAGCTCGAGTGGCTTGCCTGCCACGAGGGCTACACTTACAACACATGCCTTTAGGGGACATGGCCACTATTGTGGGTCGACAATCGAGTGACCGGTGCATGCATCACTTCTAGCCTAGATTCTAACTTATTGGCATTCAATCATAATCCAGCACATGATAGCTTCATGCCACTGGCTTTTCAACCAAGCACAATTGTCATGCCCTGGGTGGGCACACCAGGCTCTCAGTCCTTTAGGCCCGAGCACCAAGGACCAAGGCTCGAACACTAGGGATAGTTGCTAGGGTTGGTGTAGTAAGCATGGGAGATAAGTCCAGACCACTTGCATAGCATACAGGCCTACTCGTATAGCCAGGACCAGACTTGCAACATGCCCGTACCACACCTAGATGGACCCAGGGGAGCTTGGATGATCTAGAATCTTCCAAAGGATCTAGGATCATAGCATTCAATAAGAGGATCGGTTTACTCTGAAAATTAGGAGGAGCCTTGTAATCCATGTAAAAATGTGTAATCTCTAATTTTAAAGAATCTTGTAAATCCCCTAATTTTAAGAGTTAGCCATAAGTAGAGTTAGGGGACTCCACTATAAAAACAGGGTTGCCCCACCCTTAATTGTACATCATTACATCCTTTAACACATTCCGTCTTCAGTAATATATAGCATATTTCAGCATTCTCTATTATGTTCTCTAACTTGCATATTCCACCTTTTCTTATTCTTGTTTGCCTGCATGCTAGTTGCATAGGCTAAACTTGGGCATAAAAAGTTAATTTTAATCCCTAATGTTACACAGATTCAAGCTTAAGTTAAGAGCCTATGATAGTTTGTAAAATAGTAGGTTCCAACTGAATTTGGTATCTGAGTAGGTGTTGTTTGCATGTTTTGTGTGTAGGTTGCTAGATTACAGTTAAGAAGATGGCATCCCAGAGTGATGTTGCTAGCCAACAACCAAAGGCCCAGGTGCAAGGCCATGGAATAGGGAAGAAAGCTAGTTTCATAGACATCTAGTCTACCATGGATGGGAGGTTGGCCAAGGTGGAAGTGATAGTGGTCGATGTGAGAGACAAGCTTGATAAGGTGGAGGCTTGCTGTGAGAATATGGACTCCAGGGAAAAGAAGCTCCAAGGTGAGATGTAGGCTACTCTAAATGAGATAATCAAATCTTCACCCAGAGGAATGAAGCCCTATAGGGCATGATGGAGACCAAGCATAAGGAGTTTGAGTAGTTCAAGGGGGAGCTCACTGCTTGCAAGACAACCATTGGGAATGGCATAATTACTGGTGTGAAAAAGTCTCATATGGAGATCTTCAAGCATAAAGGAGTTCAAGGGAACTAGAGTTGCAAAGGAAGTGGACAACTTTCTATGGGAGATGGAATAGTACTTTCAAGCTACAGGCATGTAGGACAATGCCAGTAAGGTAAGCAGTACTTCCATATATCTTAGTAATGTCAGCTTATTATGGTGGAGGTGCATGTGTGATGATGTGAGGCATGGGGGTACCATGATTAGAACCTAGGATGCATTTCAAAAGGAGTTCAGAGAGTAGTTTTACCTAGAGTACGCCAATAATGAGGCACGAGCAAAGTTACATTGACTTACTTAGTAAGGGGACATAAGGGAGCATGTCCAAAAGTTTTTTGAATTGATGCTTTAGATTTTAGATCTGAGTGAGGTTGAGGGTCTATTTACCTTCATGGATGGGCTCAAGCCATGGATGAAGCATGAGTTACAAAGACGGAGAGTTTGTGATCTAGCCAAAACCATGACTACAGTTGAGTCCTTGGTAAAGTTTAGGCCATAGAACAAGTATGAATCTTCCAAGCCCAATGGGAAGGTAGGGACAAAAGGGACTGGAAGAAGCAATCTAAGGGAAAGGACTGTGATTCACAGCCTAAGGATAGGGACTAAGATCATTTGGAGAAGGATGGCCAAAGAAAGCCACCAGTAGGGAAATGGAAGGCTAAGAGGGATCAAGAGTCGATCTCATGCTACCTATGTGGAAAAGGCTACATAGGTAGAAACTACCCATAGAGGGGCAAGCTGGCTATCGTAGACAAGGTGTCAGATGAGGAGCTAAAAAAAGGAGTAGCAAAGCTTGGCCTGATAGTACTCAATGCTATCTAAAACAAAGGCAACCACAAGCCAAAGGGCTTGATATATATGGATCTATTGGTTGTAGGACAAAAAGTGAATGCTCCAGTGGACACAGAAGCATCACACTTATTCATTTCAAGTGATAAAGCCTATAAGCTCAGACTAAAGGTACAAAAGGGGATTGTACCATCAAGATGGTGAATTCCAAAGAAGTGCCAACCATTGGAGTATCTCTTAGGGTAGAGTTACAACTTGAAGACTGAAAGGGCAAAGAGACCATCAAGGTAATATCCTTGGATGACTATGAGTTTGTGATTGGTTTAGATTTCCTTGTTCAAATTTACACCTTTATTGTGCCTTTTGCCAATTGTATTTGTATTACGGATGAGTGGTGCCAATCATTTGTACTATTAAGGTGAGGGTTCGAGATTGGAACCAAGGTGCTATCGGCCATATAGTTTGCCAAGGTGGTGAGCAAGAATGAAGACACCTTCTTGGCTACCCTAAAGTATGATGGGTTGAAGGAGAAAGAGATTGACACCCTTTTGAAGGTGTTAGAGGTGTAGAAACCTTTAGCAATGTGATACCCATATAGCTACCTAACAGGCTGCCACCAAAGAGAAAAGTGGACCATAGGATTGAATTGATGCCTGAGGTAAAGCCATAAGCTAAGGCTTCTTACAGAATGTCATCCCTAAAGTTCGAGGACCTGAGAAAGTAACTTAGGGAGTTGATTGAAGTGGCTATATTAGGCCATCAAAGAGCTTGTACGGTGCCCCAGTTTTGTTCCATCGTAAGCATGATGGATCTTTGTAGTTGTGTGTGTAGTATAGGGCACTGAACAAGTTAACCATCAAGAACAAGTATCTTATCCCACTCATTGTGGACTTGTTCGACCAACTTGGAGGTGAAAGGTGGTTCACCATGCTAGATTTGAGGTCAAGTTATTACCAGGTCAGGATTGCATAAGGAGATGAGGCCATGACAGCGTGTGTCACCTGTTATGGTTTTATGAGTTCTTAGTTATGCCATTCAGACTCAACAATGCTCTGGTGACATTTTGCACTATTATGAACAAGGTACTTCAGTTGTTCCTTTATCGTTTTGTTGTGGTTTATCTTAATGACATTGTGATACAGAGCCAGACAGTGGAAGACCATGTAGACCACTTGAGACAGGTGTCCAAGGTGTTATCGGTACATAAACTGTATGTGAAGAAGAAGTGCTCATTTGCCTAGTGAGAGGTACCATTTCTAGGCCACATAGTGGGAGGTGGGAAGATACACATGGATGTAGGCAAGGTACATGCCATTCTGGATTAGGAATCGTTAGCCAAGGTAACTAAGTTGAGGTCATTCTTTAGGCTGGTCAACTACTATCAGTGCTTCATCAAAGGCCACTCAGCTATAGCCATACCATTGATAGATTTGCCCAAGAAAGAGAAAGTGTCAGAGTGAAGCATCGAGTGCTAGGATGTCTTTGATTGGTTGAAATGGGTAGTGACCAAGGAGCCAATATTGTCTTTGCCAGACCATGCTAAGCCATATAAGGTGCATACAAATGCATTAGACTTTACAGTAGGGGGAGTACTGCTGTAGAAGAACCATTTAGTTATGTTTGAGAGCCGAAAGCTTAATAAGACTAAGCGTAAGTACACGATCTAAGAGAAGGAGATGATAACAGTGGTGCATTGCTTGCACACTTGGTAACATTACCTGTTGGGGTCAAGGTTCATGGTTAGAATGGATAATGTGGCAACCAGCTACTTCTAGACGCAGAAGAAGTTGTCCCCCAAGTAGGCCCATTAGTAGGATTTTCTAGCAAAATTTGATTATAGGTTGGAGTACAAGCCAGGGTAGGCAAACACAATGGCTGATGCCCTAAATAGGGAGGCAAACCTTGCTACCATTAGCCAACCAGAAGGGTTTTAGGTGCCACACATCAAGGAAAGGCTCACGCATGATCCTATAGCCAAGGCTCTCATCGAGTATGCCAATCAAAGTAAGACTAGGCAGTTTTGGTTACAAGATGACTTGTTGTACACCAAGGGTAATAGGCTATTTGTCCTATAGCATGGGAAGCTCTGTAGAGAAGTTTTACAAGAGTGTCATGATTCGAGGTGGGCTGTTCAGCTGGGAGTGAGTCATAGCTTAGGCATTTTAGAGGAATGGTACTACTGGCTGTACATGAAGGAGGATGTAAAGGCCTATGTGAAGATTTGTCTTATGTCTCAATTGGACAAGGTGGAGCTTAAGAAACTAGGTGGTTTCTTGGAGCCATTGTCGATACCAAAACGACCATAAGAGAACATCACTCTAGATTTCATAGTCAATCTACCAAAAATAGAAGGGATTGGGAATATCATGGTAGTGGTGGATAGATTTTCCAAGTAGAAGATTTTCATTCTAGCAACCAAAGAGTGCCCAGCCGAATAGGAAACACCATTTGTTCCTAAAAAATGTGGTGAAGTACTAAGGAGTATTGAGGACCATTGTTAGTGATTAGGATGGGCATTTCATAGGGTAGCTCTAGACTTAGTTGTTCAAGCTATTGGGGTTAGACTTGAATTTTTTCTACCAGCATGCATCTTTAGACCGATAAGTAGACTGAGTGAGTGAATGGATTTTTTAAGGTACAATGTGTAAGTGCCATGCAAAGGGATTGGCCAAAGCTATTAGATGTCACCCAATTTTCATACAACTTGCAGAGGAGTGAAGAAACGAACCAAAGTCCTTTTAAGATTGTGATAGGTTAGCAACTGCTAACACCTAGTTCGATCATTATCGATTATACAGGGCCCAATCTAGCAATATAAAAGTTTGCCAAGGCTCAGTAGGAGTAAGCCAACATGGCTAGAGTTTGTCCACATAAAGTTGTGAAGAGGTCAAAGAAGTGGGTAGACTAGAATGGAAGAGACATATAGTCCCAAGTAGGGGACTTGGTTTTGGTGAAGCTGTACCCCATTGTGCACCACAAAGTGCTACACAAAGGTGTAGTCCAAAGGTACAAAGGACCTTTTAGAGTTCTTAAGAGGGTAGGCAAGGTTGCCTACAAGCTGGATATGCCACCAAAGCCAAGGGTACACCTAGTGTTCCATGTTAGCATGCTTAAGCCATTCCATGAGGATGAGGGAGATCTAGGACAGGCAAAGTTGACGTGTGCACCATTGAGAGTTAGGCCCTTATATAAAATAAAGGTCCATAGCATCATTACTAATTGAGAGGTGAGACAGAAGAATTGCCAGTAAAGATAGGAGTACTTGGTGCACTAGAAGGGACTTTCAGACAATGAGGTGAGTTGGAAGCCAGTAAAAGACTTATGGTAGTTCTAAGACCAGAATAGGTAGTTTCACAAAGAGGATGTAACAAGGGCATTGTGCCATTAGGTGGGGGAGAATGTCATGCCCTGGACGAGTGCACCAAGCACTCAGGCCCAAACACCAGGGACCAAGGCTCGAGCACTAGGGATAGTTGTAAGGGTTGGCACAATAAGCATGGAAGATAAGTCCAGACTACCCGTAAAACATACAGGCCTACTCACACATCTAGGACCAACCTCACAACATGCCGGTACTATAACTAGGTGGACCCAAAAAGGCCTAGACAATCTAGAATCTTTCAGAGGCATCTAAGATTGGTAGCATTCAGTAGGAGGATCCGGTTGACCCTGGAAATCAAGAGGAGCCTCATGTAATCTGTGTAATAATGTGTAATCCTTGATTTTTAGGAAACTTGTAAATCCCATAATTTTAGGAGTTAGCCATAAGTAAAGCTAGGAGCCTCAACTATAAATAGAGGGTTACCCCACCCTCAGTTGTACATCATCACATCCTTAGACACAATCTATCTTCAGTAATATACAACATATTCCAATATTCTCTGTTGTGTTTTCTAACTTGTATATTCCACCCTTTCTTCTTCTTGTTTGCCTGTACACTAGTTGTATAGGTTAAACTTAGGCATACGGATTTAATTCCAAGCCCTAAGGCTATATGGATTCAAGCTTAAGTTCGGAGCCCATGAGACAATGATCAATTATGTGAATCAGTGGTTCCACTCATACTAGGTTGAATTGCTATTGTGATGCTGCCATCAATAGGGTTAAACTAACCTATCTTATAATGGTCTAAACCTAGCTTATGTTCCTTATTGGCAACACTTGGTGAATTCTACTTCATAATGATAGGAAGACCTGATATCGAAGGATAAAAAAGCAATGTTGCTATGAACGCTTAGCTACCACAAGTGGGATAATAGACAGGGATAGTGGGAATCTCATTAATACATTCAAGCACATTACTAATTAGATGATGAGGCATTTGGCTACCTTAAGAGAGTCACAGTTACTTCTACTATTTACTCGTGCTTAGTTGAATTTCTTCACTTTGACATTCAGAGCACTGGGTAGAAGTCACATTGCTTGAGCATCTATAGGGACCATCACAATGCTTTAATTTAATTAAACAATTGGACTTCCCGTCTCCTTATCAATTTTGAGTTGACTGTTCATTGCCCAGGGAAGGCCTCTAAGGGAGCTCTTCCTAGTTCATCCCCTAGCTGACACGCGGTGACCCATTCTCATTGTGGGAATAGCTCAAGTAGTGCAATGGTAGCTGATGGGTTTAGAACTAGGACCCTTATGCCCAACCCTTGCGCCAATCCTTTTTCTAAGGTTATGGATACAATTTGTTGACTTTTTTTGTCTACATTATTCCATTAACTAGAAGCTGCTCATTTTAAAGACTTAATGTGATTATTAGTATGATTGGGCACTGACAGCACTTGCTTCTCCAAATTTTAGGGGCTATCGAGGGTGAACCAGACACTATGCAACATGTGGCACTCTTTTGGTCTTTGTCTGAGCTATTTCCAATGTGGGTAGGCCATTAAAGAGAAAATAAAACTCTTCTGAAGGCCTTTACCTATGTCTTTAGACTCCCTGACATTGCCATCAGCCATTACATCTTGATTCAAGAATTTTAACCTGATTCCTTTTTGAAGCTCGCACTGGATGCACTATGAGATGGGCGTCCCTCATCTCTTAGGATTGACTAACCCATGTGCAAGTGCATTCACATGAAACTTTTCCCCTTTTCGTTCTCATTTGAATATTTGCTATTACCACCAAGATTTGCACTAATGGCTACTCTGCTAGAACTTGTACCCTAAGTTTTGCAGTAATCATTGCACCTTCCTACTCATTAGGGCTTGGCCTTTGCCCCGACAATTAGGTATAGGTTATGCACTTAAGTGCATCCACTTTTGAGGTTACTTGATTTGGTAGGTGAGTTATTAAACACTTCCTAGCAAAATTTAACTTCCATGACCACCATCCTATTGTCTTAATCAACCAACATCCTTTATGGGTTCTAGGATCATACATAGTTGGGCACTGTAACCTTGCTTTCGATTCATCCCACATCGACATTTCAATTTACCAAAACTGCCCCACTCAGAGCTCTCGATTTTGTGGCACAGCTCAATGAAACAACCACGCCATCTTACCTATTTAAAGTTTGAGAATTGGTCAAGGATGTTATGCCTTTGATGCCTTTAATCATTAACCTTACCCAATAGAACTTGCTAAGGGCTCCAACTATCCTAAGGGAAACTTTGGAGGGAACTAGCTACTAGATGGTTCCATTAGTCTTTTAACCTTATAGCTAATAAGATGAAAGATTTGCATGTCAGTATTGTTGTAGGCCTCCACCAAAGTTTCCTCTGGCTTTACCTTGCTCAGGTATAGTTCACTATCTTTTGGGTCTCGACAGGCATGCTCACACTTGAACCCTTTTCAAAAGATCAAGGTTAGTTAGCAGTACACCCATAAGGGATCTTACAAATTAGCTACCTTGTGTTTTATGAGTTTTCTAGCCCATTGACTAGCACACATTCAGACTCTTTGGTCCATGTTTCAAGATGGGCTAGATAGGGAAATTATAGGCTAATGTTAGGAGCACACATGTGCTAAGGCACATTGATATGGCATGTGCTACATTTCGTGATTGCGATGATGATGTCTCTATAGGCATATCAAAAGCCTAAGCTTGGGCTATCATCATGACCTATATCGATCCACACCCTGAGCTAATTGGTGGACCAACTTTCACCTATCTACATACAATTAGGGTGCATCGCCAGCCCCCATCTACTTCTTTCCCCACATTTTCAAGCACTCTTTGACTCTCTTTTCAAAGTCCTTTCCATCTTTCCCTTTTAGTATTTGTTCACTATCAATCTCTCACTTGTATTCAGCCTTGGATGAAATTTATTACCTAATTCGGACTACATTCCCAAACTACCTGACTCACAAATAGTGGCTCTTGGTGTGATAGGGTCCAAGCACAATAGGGCTCTCACCCTTTCTGGCACCCCTTTTAAGGGGACTTAGCCTCGGTCCACCACTAAGGATGTTTTTCCACACTACAATTTGGATACCATGGGTGCACAATTCTCAGGCTAGGCTCTTCTCGATTCACTCACCATTACTAGACGAATCCGAGTAAGTTTCTTTTTGGGTACTTATTGATATGCTTAAACTCAATCGATAATCTTGCTTGATGTAAGGTTGCAATGCAAGCATCAACTAAGTGATGGAAAGGTTCCAATAAGGTCCAAATGGATAACAAGAGCACATCACTGGAGATAAGGGATGCTGGGAGATTTACCACCAATGGTCATGGCGTTATCATTGTCGAGGACTCACTTTTGGGCGAACCATGACCAATGAGATCATAGGAGGCCATCTTCCATCCCTTCACCTGGAACCTAATAGGCAGGGGGTTAAAAAGGGCAACAATGCATGACACCTAGGTAGGCATGCCCTCAGCCAATGGCTTAAGGCATAACTTGCATTTAAAGACTCAATGGTTCATAGGATTCTGCAATTCACACCAAGTATTGAATTTTACTATGTTCTTCATTAATGTGAGAGCTGAAATATCCATTGTCAAGAGTCATTTTGGTTTTTCACCAAAAAAAGAGTTAAGGTGCTACACGTGCATGCAAAGCAAATGGGATGGCGATGGCACATGTGCTCTTTTTCATTTCAGTTCCATAGTTCAATTTGTGTCAAGGGTTTGTTATTTGGCTGTAGGAAATAATACTAATCATTTTAGTCACCTAAGAAGCAGAACAAGTCAACCATCTTGGATGCCTAGGGCCAGAATAGGTTTAGGCATAGAGGTGGCCTTGCCCTCACCCTTGATGTTTTATTAACAGGTTCATAGGTCATTCGTTAAGCAAGTTTCAACAATGATCCTTCCATAAGTTCACCTATGTAAACCTTGTTAAAACTTCTCCTTCTTCTAAATGATAGGATCTAATGGACTTTTTATGACATCCTAGGTAGTTAACCATCCACATCACTATGATCTGAACACTTCACTAGACCATTCAATTAGTAGAAACAGCAGGTGGTGTGTACAAAGTGTAAAGACATAGTCAACGTGAGTTGATGACTCACGCTTACTAGGAATTCCTCATTGAAGACCAACAATTGCAATGATTTATCCTCATCATGATGAAATTTCAAAGATTACCTGAGCCTATCAACCAAGGCTATAGATTTCTTGAATACATCAGGGTGGGGCATGTTGCCCAAAACATCTAAAGGCATAACAAACTTGTTATTGCCTCAAACTTTCTTGGCCTAAGTGGCCATAGTCCCTCTAAGAAGCTAGCCACAAAGCATCACCTCTAGCTAGTTAGTAGACTAAGGTCTCATTTGTTAACGAAATTAACTAGACAAATTGCTCCACTAACTAAGAATGGCCATGCACCACCACCTATAAAATCAATAAAGAACGCTCATAATCTATAATCTTTACTATATCTAGACCTAGAAGTTTCTCTGTGTTGAGTCAAATTATGCCTAGGTTCCATTGCTAGTGTGCCCTTCTATCAATTCCTTTAAGTTTCAACCTTGTGACCACACTCCCCTTAGAACCCAAAGACTTCAATTTCTCATAAGGTGTTGGCAGAGTCCTAAAAGTAACATCCATTAGTCCCTACTTGATATTGTTTATGGTTAAGACTAAGATAGTATCTGATTGTCTTCAAGCCCCTAACTTTTGTTCTTGATTAATGAAAACATCATTGGTAAATGCTTTCACAATTGTTCATTTTTCATAAATCTAAGAATTTCACCTCTGACTATGAAATATGAATGCCATCGATTATCCTTGTTAATCATTACTCAAATACGAAAGGCCAACACAATAGGATCGAAATCCTATGATGTTATCCAATCCTAATGTATACAAGCATTGGGCTACTTTGAGAACTCTAATTTCTTCAAAGCAACAACATCAGAGAAACAACTAGCCAGTTAAGGTTAGGAGCACATTGTTGATAGTAGGGATGAGTAGACACATGGTTACCATGAGGCGAATCAAACAACCTAACTATAGCTCTAACCAAGAGCTTTTTAACTGCATCAACTTAAATATATGCAATTAGAGCTAGAATTATAACACCTACTAGCAGTAGACTTGCCCTCCAATGAAACCTTATTAAGGGATTTAGATTGCATTCATTCCAATTACTGGACTCATAAAGCCCAGTATTGCTATTTATTATCACTACCTCCCCTTATCAAGATTGAGTAATTAGCACACCTGCTATCTTCCATAGATGTGGTAGTTATTTCTCATGCTTTCTTTCTAGAATTGAACCTTAACTCTCTTTTACTTGTCACCACTGTAGTAGACCACTATCCAACCATCAAAAGTTGATAAGGTAAAAATTTGAATGATGTGTCACCGATACAAAGGTCGTATGATTCATCGAGTTATCATGAATCATTAGAGCAATGGGCAAAGCTCGCATTGAACTTTTATCCAATAAATGCATCCCTTCCAAAAGTCGAGGCTTGTTGCACAAATTAGCTTTAGAGTTACTACAATTATCTTAGTAGTAAATACCATCAAACAAATTATAATTGATTTAACGAGCCATTCATAATTTCACAGTTTGAATTAGTTTGTACTTAAATGTGCATGGCTTAACCTTTGAGATAAGCATATGACTAATGGCAAGATCAACTAGGTAGCATTCCTTTGGGATGTTAGCACTACATAGGCCTCAATGCATCGACTGAGCGACGAAAAGAGCCAACATGGAGCACAAGTGTCATGCATGTCGAGCACATAAAATCATAGCATTGGATGAACAAATGTCAAAAGCCCACACCCATAAAATGTTTTACATTTGATAGCATGATCGAACACTAGTGTACCAAAGTGGCCATAGAGGTTTGGGTGGCAAACTTGGGACACAAAGCATGATTGAGGTCTAATGCATTGCCTCTAAGGACATAAGACAGATGAGGGATGGCAAGACATCCAGTTTCCATCAATTTAGGTATTAAGCATAGGATCCTGATTATGCCTCCAGGGTATATGACCATATGGGGGAGATTGAAGAGGATGATGGGTCAACAATTTGATGCGTCGAGCATGAAGCCTACCAACATGCACAACCATAGCACCACTCATATACCCATTGTGTACAAGTGGCAACATCTATGCACACCAGTCCATAACCCACCCAATTGATTACTCGATGATTGAACAAAGAAAACAACGTATGAGGCCATGCCATAACCATTTAGCATGGGAAAAATATAAGCAAGGGCCATGAGACTACCCCTACCATCCAACAGGTAACAACAACATGACATCACCAATGCTTGGTTTGGCCAGGACTACATACAAAAACTCTATTATCACCACTTTAGGGGGACATTCTCGATTAAGGGACTTACTCTTGGGGGATCTTGGGTAGCATCAGTCGCATGTGTCACGGGCTTTGATTTTAAGCCCTGCAATCATACAGCCCTAGGTGGAAAAATACCATTGATGTATGCCTAAGTCAATCTTTAACTAGGTTGAGTGTGCCACTCACTAAGGACTAGTCAGACCCTAGAGACAATCAAACACTATAACACACTAAAAAGGCATTGGTAAAAGAATACAAGATCTTTTTTTTGCTGAAACAATGTGGCTTATGTACAAATTTGCTTCAATAGCTTTGTGGGTTCACAAGCTTATTAGATCATAAGTTGCTCCTATAGGGAAGGAGGCACCCCTATTTATACTTGAGCCCCAATGGCCTAAGTGGTCATCAAGGAGCTAATGTATGGCTTTAACAAACATCCTAGAGGGTTGTAAGGCCGTTAGACACATACAAAGTTGGTTAGGGAATTTTTAGAAAAAAAATTGGTTCCAAACACTTTGTGGCACATTGAGTCTAAAAGTTTCCTGGCTCTCTCACAAAGTGCTTGAACCTTGGGCCTTCCAGAAGCTTTCTTGTCTAGTGTGACAATAACCATACCCATTTTCGTATTTGGCTCTTCTAGAAGGTTCTATGTCCATGCACCTATCTTGTGTCCAAGGTTATTTAGAGCTTTCACACCTACAATGCTTGCACCTCTTTTTTAGGGCTTTCTATAAGCTTATCCTAAATGGTCCTCAAGCTTAGTATTAGGTAACTCTAGCAAGGACTCATTCTTGTAATCTGGTGCTTGAGTGAGGGTCTGGCCTCCATACGCTAGTGCTTGGGCCTTGGCCTCAATGGTGCACATAGGGGGTGTGACATTCTCCCCCATCTGTTTCATTGATGCCCTCGTTGTGTATTCTTTGTAGAACCTATCGACCTAATCCTAGAACTACCATAATGATTTAATTGGCTTTTAGCTTATCTTACTATCTAGTTAACTTTTTTATTGTACTAAGTACTCATGCTTAGGCATTTGTTACATCTATCTACCATGTGATTGATTAAGATGCGCTCAACCTCTCGATCATGAGAGGCCTTAATGCCCATTAATGCTTTCTTTGATTGGCCTTAAAAGGGATCATTTGAGTTTTTATGGTTGGGTTTAAGCATACTTACATGAAAACCCAAATGTACCTTCACTATAAAAGTAGCTCAAGCTTGTATGTAGTCTTGCCTACTAGCTTAAGAACTTTGAAAAAACCTTCATACCCCTGAGTAAACTTCTTATGCATCCCTGGATACCGTAGCACTAAGTGTAGCTTGACTAGTACTGAGTCACCTACTTGATACTGCATGTTCCTCCACTATTAATCAACCCACTTTTTTATTACTTCATAGCCTTGTGTAGACACACTCAAGCTAGATCGACTTCTTCTTGCCATGATTTGGCAAATTTGTAAGCTACTAGGTTCAATCCCATGTACCCCAAGGCAATAGCACCGGGTGCACATGGCTACTGCTCTATCACAATCTCAAAGGGTCTTTGATTCATAGCGTCACTTTGTTAAAGATTGTATGAGAATTGAGCTATGTCCAAAAATTTGGGCCAATTTCATTAGGAGGCACTGGCATAATATCAAAGGTACCTCTTCAAGAAGCCATTCACCCTCTCCGTCTACCATTTATCTAAGGGTGCATAGTGGTAGAAAACCTCAAGTTAGACCCCTGGAGCCTAAACAGTTCACTCTAAAACTTGTTGATAAATCAACCATCTCAATCAATGATGATGGATTAAGGAACACCCTAATACTTAACTATGGTTTTGAGGAACAATCAAGTTGCTTCCTTTATTAGGCATTCCTTAGTTGCTAGAATAAAGGTTTCATACTTGGAGAATTGGTCCACCACTATGAAGATGTTGCCATACCCATCCACCTTGGGTAATCTAATAATAAAGTCCATGGAGATACTCTCTCATGGGTGTTTGGGAACTGACAGTGGCTTTAGAAGGTCGATTAGAGATTTTGCTCTATCTTGTCTTGTTAGCACACAAGACAAGTTCTAATATAGGCCATCATATCATCCCTTATCCTAGTCTAATAATATCGGTCCTCAATAAGGGCTAAGATATGGTGCACACCTGGATGGCCTACCCATCATGAGTTGTGAAACTCCTTTATGATTTCCTTTCATAGCTTGCTAAATTGTGGGACAAAGTTGGTTTCCCTTGGTGTAGAGTAGATCCCCTTCAAAGTAGAACCATCTAGTCTTCTCTTGTTTCACATACTCAATCAAGGTTTTGGCTGTGGGATCTTAGATCAGCCCTTTTTTTATATGTGCAAGTAGGGAACCCTTTGGCCTACTAATCATTGCTAGTTCAGCCTTGTGGCTGAGTGCATCTACCATGACATTGGCCTTTCTTGGCTAGTACTCCATGGTAAAATTAAACTTGGCTCTAAGAAGTCTTACTAGCAAACTTGTTTAGGAGTAAGCTTCTTTTGACTTTGGAAGTAACTGGTAGCCATGTTGTTGGTCATCACCACAAACTTACTTCCTAACAAGTCAGGCCTCCATGTGTGCAAGAAATGCACCACAGTAGTCATCTCTTTCTTTTGGACTGTAAATTAATGCTTGATCTCATTAAGCTTTTTACTCTTGAAGGTAATTGTATGCCAGTCTTGCATCAACACACTGTTAAAAGCAAAGTTGGATG
This sequence comes from Durio zibethinus, assembly GCF_047325235.1. NCBI lineage: Eukaryota > Viridiplantae > Streptophyta > Magnoliopsida > Malvales > Malvaceae > Durio > Durio zibethinus. The sequence goes on along the minus strand of NC_143164.1, from coordinate 503,260 downwards.
CATTAGTGCATACATAATTTGGCTTGGTATAGTCAAAGAGAGCTAAGACTGGCTCTTCTATGATAGCTTGCTTTAGGTGATTGAAGACATCTTAACTCTTAGGACTCTATTCCCAAACTCTTCCCTTATTAAGCATGTCGATCAAGGGTGCTATAATGGTTGAGTACCCCTTTATGAATTGTCAAGAGCTATTTGCTAGACCAAGGAATGATTGCAACTCTATGACCTTGATTGGTAGTTTGCACTCTTAGATTACACTGACCCTATCACCATTTATCTGGATCCGGCCATTTCCCATAATATGGCCTAAGAATGAGACCTCATGCTGGGTGAATGAACATTTCACTTTTTTTATGTATCGTTTATTCTCCCTTAGTACTTGGAACACTTGTCGCAAGTGATCCACATGTTCTTCAAGCGATCAGTTATAGATAACAATATCATTAAGGCACATTATAACAAATCTATTAAGAAAGGGTTTTAGTACCTTGTTCATTAACATTCAGAATGTCATGGGCATGTTTATCAGACCAAAAGGCATTACTAGGAACTCTATGCCTTATAGTGAGTCACACATGGTGCTTTGGTTCATCACCTTTAGAATCTTAGATCTAGCTTGGTAAACCACCATGCTCCTCCCAACTGGTTGAACAAGTCAACAACGAGGGGAATAGGATACTTGTTCTTCATCATGAGCTTGTTTAGTACTCGATAGTCAACGCACATCCATAAGGCCCCAACATACTTCCATGAAATAGGACTGGTGCACCCTATATAGCTTTAGAGGGCCTGATGAACCCCTAAATCTATAAGCTCTTTGAGATATCTCCTTAGCTCTTTCAGCTTTGGTGGTCACATCTTTTATCAGGCTTGGCCTAGTGGCTTGGCATCAAGCACCGGTTTGGTCTTGTGGTCTACCTCATTTTTAGGTGGTAGTCTCTTGGGCAATTCTGCAAGCATGACATCCTTGAAGGACTCCAACACCTCCAAGGGGGTGTTGTCATTCAATTCTTGAGGGTCATTCTCGTTTAGGGCCACCAAGAAGCTAGGCTCTTCCTTTTGCATGCCCGTGGCAAGTTCGATGGTAGATAGTGCCTTAGTTATGGTCCCTTGCTCTCATTTCACTGGGACAATACAATGGCACCGATGGTCCATGATGCAAATGTAGTTAGTGAAGGGAACAAGGAGTGCATTGATCCTATCAAGAAAATCTAAGCCGATGACAAAGTCATAGTCATCCAGAAGGATTACGTCAATGGATTCCTTGCTTTTCCACACTCCAAGTTGTAACTCAACTCCTTATGCCATGCCAATGATTAGAACTTCTTTGGAGTTAATGGTCTTGATCCATCCCACCTTTTTCTTGAACTTGAGCTGTAGTCTTTTCACCATTCCTTTGAATATGAAAAGATCAGATGTATTTGTGTCCACCAAGGCTTTCAAGCACTTCCCTGTAATTGAGATTTTGATGAACATGAGCCTCTTTCTCTTGTGGCCCTTTTTTGCTAATATAGAACTTAGCATGATCGAACCAAGTTTTAGTCCCTCCTACTTGGGTTGCTCCTTGTATCCCTTGATGATAGCCATAAGCTTGGCTTTATTAGGGCAATCCTTGGCTCGGTGTTGACCATCACACAAAAAATTTGTCATGGGTCCATCCCTTATCACTGGCCATTTGTTCTTCTTTTTGTCTCCCTCCTTAAAGGACTTCTATTTATGCATTAGTGTCTTACCACTGCTACTCTTGTCCTTGTCTCCCCCACCTTTGCCCTTGCCTTTGGGTTTGGAAGACTCAAACTTGTCACCTTTATTGAATTCCACAAAAGGATTCAATAGTAATCATAGCTCGAGTGAAGTCTTGCTTAGCTCATATCTTGAGCCTATCCATAAATGTGTAAAGTGCCCTATCCTCCCCAAGGTTAGGAATTCAGAGCATAAGTTTTGAGAACTCTAGAACATAGTCACACACCTCTCCATATTAGGTGAGCCATCATAGATTGGCGAGTGCAACCTATACGACATATTATGGGTAAAACTATTGCCTAAACTCCCTTTGGAACTCCTCCCACTTTCCAATGGTAGTACCCCTGTGCCTGGTCTCTTTGGACCTACAATGCCACCATAAAAATGTGATGTTTACAAGATACATAGAGGTGGTGTTTACCTTAGTAGCATCCCCTTCAATACCCATTGCATGGAAATACTACTCTATGCCCTATAAGAAGTTATCTACATCCTTTGCAGACTATGTCCCCTTGAACTCCTTAGGCTTGGGAACCTCTACCCTAGTCCTAGGAGTTATTACAAGTATACCTCCCTCTACGATTGCCTCACATACGAAGAGGGTTCTCTTAGGCTACTCCATCTCCTCCCTCATGGCCTCTACCAAGGCTTTTAGGGTAGAGTTTTTATGGGTAAGGCTTTTGATTTCTTTGGAAAGAGTTTGCTTTATCTCTTTCGTTATCTCTTTTCCAACCGAGACCAATTCTTTCATTTTGGTCTTTATAATTGTCCCATATTTTAGCCATTACCAACTTCACCTTGGCCAACTAGGTATCAAAGGCTGAGATCATGTCCCTACTAGTCCTTTCTTACCCTTTCTAGTAATGCATGTCTTACAAGCCTTTTGCCTTCAGTGTGTTGATGGCTCATTCTGGAAGTAAACATTGTCTTGGATTGGGGTCGCACACTAAACTGTGCTTTGATACCAACTATCACCGACTTTGGTCTTAAGCTTTGCAACCATGCAACCTTTGATAGGAAACTACTATTCATGTATGCGTAAGTCAGTCTTTAACCAGGTTGAGTAAGCATGCCACTCACCAAGGACTAATTAGGCCCTCAAGAAATTGAACACTATAGTACACTAAGAAGGAATTGGTAAAAGAATACAAGATTGTTTCTATTGCTGGAAAAATATGGCTTATGTACAAATGTGCTTGAGTAGCTTTGTAGGTTCACAAGTTCACTAGCTCATAAGTTGGTGTAATCGGGGAAGGGGCACCCCTATTTATACTTAAGCCCCCATGGCCTTGGTGGTCACCAAGGGGACAAGTGTATGGCTTTTATATACATTATAAAGTATTCCAAGGCCCCTAGACACATACAAGGTTGGCTAGGGAATTTCTAGAAATAAGCTAGTTCCAGACACTCTATGACGCACTAGGTCCAGAAAGTTCTAGGCTCTCTCACAAAGTGCCTATGCCTCAGGTCTTCCATAAGCTTCCTTACCTGGTGTTATAGTAACCACACCCATTTTTGTATCTAGCTTTTCTAGAAGGTTCTACACCCATGCACCTGGCCTATGTCTAGGTTTATCTAGAGCCCTTGCACCTATAGTACCTACATCACCTTTTTGGGACTTCTAGAAGCTTTTTCCAAATGGTCCTTAGGCTTAGCATCGGGTAACTCTCGTAGGGACTCATTCTCCCAGGTTGGTGCTTGAGTGAGGGTCTGGCCTTTAGCCTCAGGTGCTCAAGCCTTGGCCTTGACGATGGTCTTGTAGAGTGTGACACATGCACAGGCTTGGCCAAGCCAAGGCATTTTTATGGTCGATGAGAAGGGACCACGAAACTGCCAAATACCCAAAAGACTTGGCCAGACCAAGCCTGTGACCACAGCTTCTACTTGTACCCCTTAGGAGCTATTGCTTGACTAAAGGACTTGCCTTAGGGTCTGGGGCAACATCAACTATAGGTACGAGCTTGAGCTTGGCACAGCTGAGCCTTTTTTCCACATGCATGCCAACCAGTTGAGGTAATAGGCACCTATAGCTCACCAGAGCAACCAGTCACTGGATAGCATGACTAGAAGGCATGCACGGCTTGGATTTTGCTCCAAGGATGTTGCTATGGATGTACACAATGATAGGCCCATCATGCATACCTTTGGATAATCACCCCCTATAGAGCATGATAGATTTTACAGATTTGCTACCAATAGACATTAAAGTGTCTGTAATGGGGAACTTTTTCAAATAGGTATATCTCGCACAACAAGTCCACAAGTGCTAGTGGTGGTCAAAGTATGTGCTGACAGTAAGGCCCAGATATGCCGATGGAGTTTGTGAGAAGTGCCCATAGCAAGGGATAGCTTATGCTAATGGTATTCAAGGCAACTGCCCATACCAAGGGCTATCTTCTACTAATGCTGATCGAGGCATGTGCTCGCACAAGTCTAGATTATGCAAATGTTAATCGAGGCATGTGCCCACAATAGGTCTAGATTATGCCAATGTTGATCAAGGCATGTGCTTGCACAAAGGGCCAACATATGCCAATGTTGGTTGAGGCAAATGCCCATACCAAGGGCCAGCTTATGCCGATGATGGTCAAGCCAAGTGTCCATACCAAAGGCCAACTTGTGCTAATGATGTTTAAAGCCTTGGCTAAAGTTTAATTCTGGGCCATAGTGCACATGCTGGGCTCAAGAATGTGCTGGTGCCACATTTTTTTGGCTAGGGTAGCATTACTGGAGCATCATCAAAGAACCTAACAGAGGGCATTTAGGCTTTCGATGATTAGGGGTGGCAGGCTGAGGAGGCATGCACATATGATGTGTGATGGGTGCTAGTCCTTGGCCATTATATTGGCCCCTTATCCCCTAAGCAAGCTTGACAACTCACACCCCCTTAAAGAGCATAAGAACTTTTATAGGTTTGCCACTGGTAGCCATTCAAGTGTTTGAAATGGAGATGCTTTTTTCAAATAGCCACAAATTCTATACTTTGATATTTTAGATAAATTTTTTTATGGATGCCAAAAAAATACATGGATCATATATACCAAATTTGGGGCCAAAACTCTTTTTAAAAAAATTTCAAACCATAAAAAAATTTAAAAATTGTGAAAAATAGAAAACAAGTCATCTTGCCATGAAACTTCACATGAAGGTTTAAGGGACCATTGTATGAATTTACAAGCGATAAATATGGCATTGGTATGGTAGAAATATAAAGATGTGCCTGAACCGACTTACTGCACAGTCATGGTGCACATGGTGCGTAGCTCGAGCCTAGGATATCTGTGCACGCTGTGCAACCAAGCATATGCCAATGGTGTTCGAGGGAGCTACCCACACAAAGGCCAACATGTGCCTATGGCGGTTGAAGTATGTATGAATACAAAGGTTCAACAAGTCTCGATGGTGGTCAAGGCATGTGCATGTGTCACAAGCTGAGATTTAAACTCCAACCTTACGTGGCTCCAAGACATAAGAATGAACTCTTTCGTGTCCCAAATCAATGTAATGCAAGAAATGATGTTAGACACTCTAGATTGTGGGGCTTGGCCTCCCAGTACACTGCAAAGTGAAAGGGCACAATAAGTGCTAGAAGAAAAGCTAACAAAAGAACAATAGAAAAGTTGAAGGCTTGAGTAAAGATGTCATTACTCAATAGTCCTAGCTTCTGTACAATGAGGACGGGGGACTCTTTATTTATAGCTGAGTCCCCCTTACATTTAGTGCTTGAGATACATTTATGAACTCTAGAGATTACAATCCTTTGATTCTAGGAGCTAAGATACAATCCCTAATTCTAGGGGATTTGGTGCTACTGCACAATCATTAACTCACTAAAATCATGCTGAACCCCAAGACTTCTAGAAGCTACTAAATTTGAACCTCTTAGAGGGGTGCCCACACTTGGGCCTAACCATACACCCATACCTCAGTCATTAGTGCTCTTGATGAGGTCCGATTTGGTGCCCACACATTGCTCACCCATGTCACCCTTCGGCCTATCTCAATCTTACAAAACCTGAACACCTTCCCTGAGCCTTTAGAGTCTTGATCACTACTTACCTCATTATTTTGGGCTAGTTCCCCATGTCCTGGACCTCTAATGCACCTCAAGGCATTGTCCCCTTTACTGTCAAACTCTATCTTGCTAGAACTAGAACTACACTCAACTCAGAGAGAACCCCACTTGTCACAAGCTAAGACTCAAACACTAGGCTTGTATGACTCTAGGACATGGGATTGGACTCTTTGCATCCTAGATCAACCTAACAGAAGAAATTGTGCATGGATAATCTAGACTACAGGGCTTGGCAGCCTAGTATGTTACAAAAGGAAAGGGCATAGCAAATGCTAGAAGAAAGGCTAACAAAAGAACAACAAAAAGGTTTAAGGTAAGAGTAAAGATGTCAGTACTAAATGGTTCTGGTGGGTGTACAATAAGGGTAAGGGACTCTCTATTTATGGCTAAGCTCCCATTTACATTTAGTGCCTGAGATGCATTCCTAAGCTCTAGAGATTACAATCCCTTAATTCTAAGAACTAAGTTACAATCCTTGATTCTAGGGGATTTAGTGCTGCTACACAATCTTTGACTTGCTAAATTCATGCTAAGCGGTAGGCTTTCTAAAAGCCCCCAAATCTGGTCCTCCCAGGTTTGTGATTAGGCATGCCCACACTTGGGCTTAACTATATACCTGCCCCTCGATCATCAGTGCTCACAGCTGAGTCTAACTAGGTGTCTATGCATTGCTCACCACTTTTTACCTTTAATTTTGGCTCAATCCTACCAAACTTGAACATTTTTTCTGCGCCTTTGGAGTCTCATTCACTACTTGCCTCATTGTTTTAGGCTAGTTCCTCATAACCTGGACCACTAGTGCACCTTAGGGCTTGGTCCCCTTAGTAGTTAGACTTTATCCTACTAGAACAAGATTTGTCACTCGACTCAAAGAGAACCCCTAGGTCTGGACCACCTTATGAACTATGAAGTTCTCCTCCATTTGTTCTAGCAACACCCTCATTGCTAAGGGGATGATGTGCCCAGCTTTGACATTGGTTCCAACTCCTACACCACAAACCAATTTTCCAACATTTTGGTCCCATACCCAAACATGTACTCTATTGGCTTTCGTCATTCTCAATCTTAGGTTCCTTAGCACTTTGCTATAATGGCCTCTTCTGCCCATGCTACCAATACTTCTTATGCTTCCTTTGAGTTGCTCATGACACACTCTCTTATGAAGAATTTGGCCGCACTGTGGGACTCATGCTGAGGCACTCAGCTACCACTAATTTCCCTTCATCAGCTCCTCGAGAGTTCCTAACCCTTCGACAGTCTTAACTAGCAACTGGCCACTCCTCTTTGGGCTCCTTCTTGTGTTGTTTACCATTGCCACTCTTGGTTTCGGATAGCCCTTCTACCCACTTGATGGCTAAAAGCTTCAAGCACTCCCTAACCTAATATGGACTGGCATAAAAATAGTAACTCAAGGGCCCTTTGCCCCTGTTGGCAACTTTGTTAGTCTCGCAAAATCTAGGCTCCTTTGTAGCCATTTCCTTCCTCGAGGAATAAACATCGATCTCTCCCCCTTCTAGCCTTTCCCTTTTAACCTTGGAGACTTGGTGCACTTAACCTAAGTTAATGATTCCATACCAACTCTGGCCTGACTTGACTCTTGCACACCATTTTTTTGTATCATTGCCTTTACCCACGACTTTAGTCCATCAATAAAATGCTTAGGCACCTCCACTCTCAGTCCTAAGCTTACACCAGCAATAGTGGTAGCTCATAATGCATCATGGTTAAACTTGAGCCTAGCTAGCTCCTATCACAAATTGTCACCATAGACTCTAATGCCTCATTACACTGCATGAGCTTCTCCATTACCTTATTCAAGAATCCCTCAACATCTCTAAACTAATCTATTATCTAAAGAACGACCTCCTCACACTTTGCTAATCGAGTGCTTGTTAGTACATATCTTGTTGAAACCTTCCCCTACTTCTTTGTAGGTAGGCACTCTTTGAGTAACTTGCTTTGGTCTCTTGTATGGTTTTCGCAAGCCATGCCACAACACAAAACACACAAAATATTAGATCATGGATGCATAAATGATAGGATTACCTTAACTCAAGTAGGCACTCAAGTGATTCAGTTCTAGTTCTCATAAGCTAACACACCAATCTGTCAACATGGCACACCATACAACACTAGTTGTTCAGCACTAGTTTGCACACTAGCTCAACACACAAGCCTCTCGATCAAGCTCTAGTATGCACACTTGCACAGCCACACATCCATACAATGGCATAGGCTAGGAGCTTAAGCCTAGCTACGGTATGGGCTTAGGTGGGAAACTACCATCTATATGCCTAAGTTAGCCTTTTCCTTGACTTTATGTTGAACACTTTTACCGTGCATTCCATTAGCTCCCAAGAAACTTAGGAGAAAGCTAAAAGGAGAGTTAAAACAATTGTAACTTCTATTTACTTGATGCTATATACAATTGTTCAATGCCTAAGTTAATGACTTGGTTTTTCTTACTTGTGTAGCTTCTAACGTTCTACAAATAAGGAAGAGGGCCCCTATTTATACTTGAGCCTCCTTAGCACATATGGCCCTTACTGATCCAAGTGTGTGTCCATCATAGGCCTTTTAGACCATTCCACGGTTCCCAAACACTTTCCATGTTGGCTAAGGCCTTTGCAAAATCTTACTGGTTCCAAGCTCCTTGCTAAGCCTCAGGTCTGAAAGAGTCTAGGCAATCTTGCTAAGTGTTTGTGCCTAGTGGGTTTTAGATCCTTCCTTGTCTGGTCACTGCTCTACCCATAGCTTAGGCCTTCCAAATCCTTCTTCATCTAGGTGCTATAGTACCTACTACTATTCTCATGCCTAGCTCTTCTAGAACCTTTAGTACCCACCCACCTAGCCTACCTTTACGCTTCTCTAGACTCTTCTACACTCGCGTGCATAGTGTGTCTCCAAGCTAATATAAAGCCTCATGTGCCTACTACTCATACCAATTTGTTGATGCATTCTAGATCATTCTAATAAGTATTCCATATTCTCGATACTAAGATGCTCACCTTGCCATGCTTTTGCACCTTAGCCTAGGCTCTGGTCCATACACTTAAGCCTTGTATGTGCTTTTCAAACCTTGTTCTTAATCCTTCATGGTCCTTGCCTATACCAACTCAAACAAGCTATATTTTTCAACCCAGTCAGCTTAGGATTTGTGCACAAATCATGACATTCTCGCTCACTCATTTTAGCAACGCCCTCATTGCTAGGGAATGTCATTTATTCATAGCATGTGCATGCTGGATTGATGTCACACTCTCATCCTGATGCTCTTTGGCACAGATTGGTTCTTGGCACATGATAGCGTCTATACTCATGGTTCAACATAAAGGCACGATACGAGATCTATCGGCCCTAACCATCCCTAGGTTTATCATCACCTTAGGAGGCACTATGCCATACTCGTGACCTAATGATGCCTACCCACCTAGGCATCACATATGCCCAAGAGTAGCTCACTTTCGACTAGTGAGGTCCTCGCATATCCCCTAGCTAAGGGGTGGTCTAGAGCTAACACCAGTTGTTCCCCTATAAAGAGCATAAGAGATTTCCCAACCATCTTACTAGGAACTATAAGACAATTTGAAATGGGGACACTTTTCTCCCCAACCATCTTAGAGTCTTTCTTCAACCAACTTAGGGTCCAGTGACCTATCTCTTCTCCACCATAATTCTTAGATTTCACTCGTTGATCCATTGACACATTTGTGGTTGCCTGTGCATGACTTCAACTGATAGCACCTAACAGGCTACTTGGCTTCAAAGTGCCCACCCATTGGCTCACACTTGCCCTTGCATCTTGGGGTTGGTGCTCACATCAGCTACACATATTATCAATAACATGTTCTTAGGCTTACATTGCCCATACATAGCTCCAAGACCATAGTCCCAACCATGAGGCCTCATCCATTGCTTAGCTTAAGGTCAATCATGGTAAGACCAAAGCACACTAATGGCTGACCATGACACTTTCCCCTACTTACTATATCGATGCCCTCATCGATGCCAAGACCACACCCAACTCTCTTATTGCATACAGTTGACATTTTCTCATATGTTTCTCACTTGTTCCCTTAAGGATTGGGTCGAGATCCCTCCACATGAGGCACTACCTAGAGTACTCTTTCATTGTCGATGTAGATAGGTCTTATCCTAGCTCTAATGCACCTTTATGCTATCTCTATATATGACTACTAAACCCAAACTATTGATTAACAAGTGCCACTGCACTACTTCACCCATGATCACATCATGTTGCAACCTTAAGGCACCTAATTGATCATGGCCCTTAGTCAAATGAATGACCACCTACTTCGCCACACATTGGTATGCCTTGTTAGACATGACCCATCCCACCAACTACACACCTCTGACACCAACTCTTTGATGCTCCCCTCTAAACATGGTGCTTAAGTCAACTGCCCTCAAACATCACCACCTAAAATAGACCCTAGCATGGTGGCATTCAAACATTTCGATCATCTCACAACTTGGTTCCTTTTGGCCCCTCTAAGGTTACCTCTCTAGGTGTGGCCCTTTGGCCAACCACTCTCATGGTGGCACCTTATCTCAAACTTAAACTCAATGCTTAGATATCTTATAGGCTTTACTATCTTGGCATAGCACCACCAGAAATCACAAGTCTCCCCCACTTTTAGTTGAACTCAGCTTAGCTTTGCATGTAACCATGTATCTATGATGGTTCCATAACTCATCTGCCTTGGCTCTGGCATATCTCAAAGGGTAACTCAAAGCCCCTATAAAGCTCAAGGATCCATTGATCCACTTCAATCCCATTGGGCAATATTTATTCAAAAAGGTTCTGTATTTGGCTCAATCAATTGGCTCAATTTTTCCTTGCTCAAACTCATCTAGTTCACTAACCAAATCTTACTTGAACACAAATACCATCAACATACTCACCTCAATCTATCCTTTAACCCACATAACTCAAGGCCTTGTCAATTCACCAATTCTTGCTTACTCATTTCATTGAACTGCACATTATTTTAGTTTGTCGACCAATGTTCTAGTCTACTAACCACCACATCTCATAAAACCTTCTCTCTTAGCCAACATAAAGCATGGTTCACTGATCTACACACTCTTGTGATCCGTTAACCATAAGAACTCATGGTTTGCTGACCATCACAAAATCAAGGCTTTCATCATCAGCTAACTCAAACTTCTTTACCTCTGTAGAATGGCTCTATACTTGGATCCAACTACTCGACTTATACCCCTGCTAGAGCATTTGCACCACATAATAAGTGCACATGTTAGTAACTAATCTCAATATGAATTACTCATGTCCCTAAAAAAAAAACTCATTCAGCCCACATGGCCTTACTCAAACACCATTTCAAGATATAGTTCCTTTTTCACATTTTGATCTCAACATAGTTTTTCCATCCAAACAAGCCAACACCTTTTGTTAGGTAAATCTAGACTCTCATGCCCTTTCACTTAGCATCCAAGAGCCTCCTCGATGGCCTTTCACTTAGGCCATTTTTTCCCATTTATCACCTCGATGGCTCATTATTGAGCCCACATTTCCATGACATTGCAATCTCACCTCAATACCTCTCTTTGAGCTTAGCACGACCTCAATTTCTCATTATCATACCCACACTTGGGCCACTTTAATCCCACCACTAAGTCAAACTAGGCTCTAATACCAAAATGTCATGGGCCATGCATTCCTTAGATTGAAACCATGCATCCGTATGGCACTAAGACTACTTTTAGTCAAGGATAACTTTTCTTGAGTCCATTTCTCCATAGATAGATCATTTTCAATCCTTTAAGTTGCATACTCATGAACCCTTCTTAGGTTGAATCCTATAGGGTTACATGCAATATTCTTAAACTTAATAGGGAAGAACCTAACTCCCATTAGCATAGTCAACCTATGATTCTCGAGGTGGCCCTGAGCACCCATCTCTACTCGTAACTATCAATGTCTCAAGCACTAACCTGCCTAGCTCATAAGGATGTATGACCCTGGTTCTCGTGATATTACCTCATTTTGGCATGGTGAGAACCCAACACAACGCTTGTTCACATCGTATACAAGCTCTCATGCCTTGAACCTAAAGGCAAAACATAGATGTTGGTCAATAGCTAGATCGAAGCCACACTTGGCTCATCTCGTCCCTGTGAAACTCACATCTCAAAGCCTCAACTCTTAACCTTATTCTAGGCTACCCACATGCATGATAGACACTTGACATGATGCCCATCCTACCTTGAAGAACTTGGGTGTCTACCTTAACTGTAGCACACCACTACTAATTGGCCACAAAGGTTTAGCAAAGTGCCTACCTGCTAGCCACTCATCCCTTAAGGATGATTTGCCCCTCCTACACAAACACCATCTCATAACACTTAGTTAATCATCAAACTAGCTTGATGAGGGGAAACTGAGGTGCATATTGAATGTTAGCGTGTAACCTCGATGGTTCAACACGAAGGAGCACTATGGGGCCTGCTGGCCCTAATTATCCCCACATTTACCATGACCAAAGAAGGCACTATGCCACATTCATGACCCAATGATACCTGCCCACCTAGACACTACATGTGCTTACAAATAGCTCACTTTAAACTAGCCAAGCCCTTGCCTACCTACTAGCCAAGGGGGTGGTGGAGAGTTGACACCAGTCACCCCCTATAAAGAGTGTAAGAGATTTCCCAACCATCTTACTAAGAACCATAAGACTATCTAAAATTGGGATGCTATTCTTTCTAACTATCTTAAAGCCTTTCTTCAAACAATTTAAGGCTCAGTGACTTGTCTCTTAGCCATCATAATTCTCAAATTTCACTCATTGCTCCACTAACCCACTCAAGGGTGCCTGCACAAGACTTTAACCAATAACACCTGACTGGCTACCTAGCTCAAAGGTGCTCGCTCATTGGCTTGCACTTGTTCATGCATCTTGGGGCCTAGGGCTCACACCATCGTACACACTATCAGTAACATGTTCTTAGGTTTACACTATCCATGAACAGCTCTAGAACCATTATCACAACCATAAGGCCCCATTCGTTGCTTGGCTCAAGGTTAGTCATGGCAAGATCGAGGCATACTAGGGCTTGACCATGACACTGGTCTAAGACTAAGGGTTACCTTCTAGTTAAGGCATAATTCTAGTTTTAGTGGATAAGGTCTAATAGCCAGAGGGACCAATCTTTAAGGCCTACTAGAGGCCTAAGTTATAGGAAACTACCATAAAATAGTGGTATGGGCAGTGATCAAGACTCTAAAGGCTCAGGCACAGTGTTCAAGTTTGGTAAAATTAAGCTAGGCCCAGGTATAGGCACTTCTAAACATAGTTCTAGAAGATCAAAATTAAGGGCTTCTAGAAGGCCTAATACTGCAGCATAATCTTTGACAAGCTAGAATTATTTTGAGCACTTAAGTTTTGTAAGCTATGTTAGGCAGATAGAGTCAATGCCCTATCCAAGTTAGCATAAAGTTTGGCTTATGGCTAGAGCCAATGACATATGCATCGAGCATCACTTTATGTTGATGGCGATCGAAGGTTAGATAAGTGCCATGGGTAGGAGGGTCACAGTACATATTCTTGACTAAGTGCCACTATTATGGGCCAAGAGCTTAAGCCTAGCTACTGTGTAGCCTTAAGCAGAAAACTACCATCTATATGCCGAAGTCAGCATTTTCCTTGACTCTAAGCTAAACACTTTTGCCGTGCACTCCATTGGCTCTCTAAAAACTTGGAAGAAATCTAGGTAGGAGAGTTAAAGCAATTGTAACTTCTATTTACATGATGCTATATAAAATTATGTAATGCCTAAGTCTATGACTTAGTTCTTCTTACTTGTGTAGCTTTTAACTTCTCACTAATGAAAGTGAGGGCTTTTATTTATACTTGAGCCTTTCCACTATATATAGCCCTTATTAATCTAAGTGTGTGGCCTTTATAGGCCTTTTAGACCCTTCCATGGTCTCTAGACACTTCCTAGGTTGGCTAAGGCCTTTACAGAATCTAGCTTATTCCAAGCTCCCCGTGCAGCCTTAAGTTTGGAAGAGTTTGGGCACTGCTGCTGAGTGCCCATGCCTAGTGAGTTCCAAAACCTTCCTCAACTAGTCATTGATCTATATCCAGCTATAGCCTTCTAGAGCCTTCTTCATCTAGGTGTTATAGTGCCTACTACTATTCCAATACCAAGCCCTTATGAAACCATCGGTGCCCTCGTACCTAGCTAGCCTCCAATCTTCTCTAGACTCTTCTACAACCATATGCCTAGCCTATCTTTAGGTTAATCAAGAGCCTTTTATGCCTATTTGCCCATGCCACTCTTTTGGGGTTTTCCAGATCCTTTCAATAAGCAGTCCCCATTATCAGCACTAGACTACTCACCTCGTCATGCTTTTATACTTTTACCTTGGCCCTACTCCACACACTTGGTCCTTGTATGTGATTTTAGGACTTTGGTCTCGATCTTTCCCAGTCCTTCACTAGCACTAAATCAAATAAGGTATGTCTCTCGACCTATTTGGCTTAAGACTTACACATGGATCCATGACATTCTTTTCTATTTGTTCTATCAATGTCTTTATTACTAAAAGATGTCATTCATTCACCATCCATGCATGCTAGATTGATGTCCCACTCTTGTCTTAATGGTTTCTGGCACGTGATGGTTCTTGATACACCTTCATAGTCATCCCATGTTCTGGTCATGATCCTAGGTGGTTCCTATGAAACCAGTGCTTATTAAAATGAGTAGTGCCTTAGTTTGTGATGTACCATTACCTTTTTCTTACACTCAATAGGCCCTTCAGGGTATGCAGTGCTCACTAGTGTGGGGCATGCAATGCTCACATCTAGTCCATTACTCTTTATTTGATGAACCATCTATCTCTAGGGCTGATGGCTCTTTGTAGCCACACTTGCCTTACCCTCATTAGGAGCTTAAAAGATCCCTTCCTCTTAGCTCAACTACCATTATGACTCTTGCCATTGGACTTTCCCTAAATCCTCACAATGGCTCTGAGCTTCTTCCACTATAAGTGTTCTTTGGCCTTATGTGGTCTTGAGCATAAAAAGTAGTCAAAGGATATGGTCACCCATACCTTTGAACCTTTGGTCCTTGCTTTCCTATGCTGTGGTTCTTTATTGGCTTACTCTTCCTTTAAGGTATTGCTACTCTTGTCTCCTTCACACAAGCCCCTACCACTAGGCTTAGCCTTTACCTTCAAGCTATGCAGACTTAGGGTACTTAGCCTTAACCACCACTCAGTAATGGCAATACTCCTACTTCAAGTCTTGTACCCTACCACTTAACTCAGCTCTTACCAATTGCTTTTACCCTTTTTTGAACTCATTCTATATGGAATCTAGCACTCATATACAATCCTTGGTGCCCTCAAACTAACTTTCACGGATGACAATCTCTCTTTTTAACCAGCCTTTCTCCCCTTGCACATGGGTGGGTGGCCCTCATACACATTACCTATGCACTCAACCACAAATATGAAGGTTGAACTAAAGATCTTTTCATATCCTTAAGAGCACTCAAGCATCCATATGTGCTATTCTTGGCATCAACAACCAGTAATGATCACACTATCCAACCCCACTACAACTCAATAGCACAACCGGTACACTAGCATGCAAGTTGCTCGCACAACCTAAATTGATATCAACATTGGTTATAATGAAGGTTCTGATGTCCCTATGGTTAAACCTGCTCTGATACCTACTTCAATTGGAATTGGCTCAAATACCAATTGTCATGGGTTAGGAGCTTAAGCCAACTACTATGTGGCCTTATGCAAGAACTACCATACGTATGCCTAAGTCAACCTTTTCCCTAACTTTATGCTGAGCACTTTTGCCATGGACTCCATTAGCTCCCTAAGAGTTTGGGACAAAGCTAAGAAAGAAAGTTAAAGTAATTGTAACTTTTATTTACTTAATGCTATATACAACTACTTAATGCCCAAGTCTATGATTTGGCTATTCTTGTGTAGCTTTTAACTTTTCACCAATGAAGGGGAGGGCCCTTATTAATACTTGAGCCTCCCTAACACATATGGCCCTTACTAATCCAAGTGAGTGGCCTTCATAAGCCTTTTGGACCTTTTCATGCGTTAGACACTTCTTAGGTCAGCTAAGGCTTTTGTAAAGTCTAACTTGTTCTAAGCTCCCCGCTAAGCCTTAGGTCTGGAAGAGTCTAGGCACTCTCGCTAAGTGCTCACACCTAGTGGGTTCTAAAACTTTCCTCATCTAGTCACTGCTCTGTATACAACTAGGGCTTTGTAAAGCCTTTGGGTGCTATTGTGCCTATTACTATTCTTGTGCCAGGCCCTTTTGGAACCTTAATGCCTAGAAACTAGCTAGCCTTCAAGCTTCTCTAGACTCTTTTGCACTCACACTTCTAGCCTATCTCTAGGGTAATCTTGAGCCTTCTGTGTCTATGTACCTATACCACTCTTCTAAGGTGTTCTAGATCCTTTTAATGAGTAGTCCTTATTCTTAGCACTAGATTGCTAACCTCACCATGCTCTCACACCTTAGCCTAGGCCTTGTCTGCACACTTTGGCCTCGTATGTGCCTTTAGGACCTTGGTCTCAATCCTTCCTAATGCTTTGCTTGCACCAACTCTAACAACCTGCATCTCTCAACCTACTTGATTAGGACTTGTGCATGAACTGTGACACTAGCATCTACCAAATAAGTGTCTGAGGTAACAACCCATACCAAGGGCCTACTTGCACTGATGGTGGTCTAGGCAAGTGTCATCACCAAGTGCCAACATCAAGCAATGGCATCAAAGGCAACATCCTATACCAAGGGGCTAGCATTTGCTAATGGTGTTTAAGGCAACAATGGGCCAGCATTTGTAGATGGTGTTGGATGCAATTGCCTGCACCAACCAAGGCCTAGATGCTATTGGTGGTGTTCGATGCAACAACCTATACTATGGGCCAGTGTGTGTTAATGGAGTTTAATGCAAGTGCCCACACCAAAGGTAAGCCTATCTCTGTAACAAATACTAAGAGTATTTGGTTGTTGTTTATTTGGATGCTTGAAGGAAGGATGTCATCAACCTACTGAATCAATTGCAACAGAGAAAACTATTTATCCCTAACCCCAGATGAGTGTGGGGTAAAAAATGAAGTGAAGAGACTTTGGTAGCTATGGGGGGACAGATAAATTGAAGTGACAAAGGGCTAAATCTTAGTAGATCATGGTAGCAAGGCCACTATGCCACTTACAATACCCCATCATGTATTTAAGTCATCTATAAAGGATCTACCTACCACTCAGTGGGAATTGAGCTCTAAGGATGCCTACGTAGCTTGTCCACCATAAGGGCTACACCTACGACACATGCCTTTGAGGGCCATGGGCCTCTACTGTGGGTTGACAACAAGGTGATAGATGCATGCATCACTTCTAGCTTGGATTATGACTTAGAGGTGTTCAGTCATAATCTAGCACATGGTAGCTTCATGCTGCTAGCTTTTCAACCAAGTATGATGACCAATTATGCAAATCAATGATTCCTCTCATATTAGGTTGAATTACTATTGCGATGCTACCATCAGTAGTCTAAGACTAACCTATCTCATAATGGTCCTAAACCAACTCACAATCCTTATTGGTGGGTGAACAATCCAACACTTGGTGAATTCTACTTCAGAATGATAGGAAGAGCCAACATTGAAGGATAAAAAAGCAACATCGCTATGAATACTTGGTTGCCACAAGCCAGTTATTCTTGTGGTAACTTTTTGACATCTCTAGCTTCAAAATTTGAAGGTCTAAAAGATTGATAGGCCATGCTTTCATGGTTTGTATTCATACTAGAACTTAAATCAAACAAGCTTTAACCTTTTTGTTTGACACGAGATTTTTGTTCTCATTGCGATCATTTTAGGACACTTGTGTTATCTTTTAACAGATGTGCTACCATAGCCAAGCTCTCTAGCTAATAATGTTTTCTACCCAGATTGATCGATTGAGGCTAGCCTTGGGCCAAAAAAAGGGATCATGCCCTGCATCTTATTCATTGAATAAGTAAATAACATTAAAAGTAATGGTATTTCAATTTTGCCTCAAGGTTCCTATCATTCTACACCTCTAAAGTCATTTCACAAAGTCAAACTAGAGTCAACCTAATCTGGGTTTTCTTTCCTTGCTAATTTTGTTGAGCCCATTCCCTTAGCTATGGCTTCGCTGGATAATAGATAAGGATAGTAGGAATCTCATTAATCCAATCATGCATGTTAGTAAGATGATGAGGCATTTGGCTACCTTAAAAGAGTCATAGTTACTCCTATTGTTTACCCTTACTTGGTTGAATTTTTTCACTTTTACATTTAGAGCACTGGGCAAAAATCACATTACATGAGTATCTGCAAGGACCATCACTATGGTTTGTTTTAATTAAATAGTCAGATTCCTTTTGTCCATACCAATGTTGAGTTAACTATTCATTACCTAGGGAAAGCCCCTAAGGGAGCCATTCCCAGTTCATCCTTAGGTTGGCATGCGATGACTAGCTCTCACTATAGGAGTGGCTTGAGCAGTGCATAGCCAATCTACAAGTTCGAGACTAGGACCTTTATGTCCAACCCTCAAAGCCAATCATTTTCTCAAGCTAATGGATCCATTTTGCTAACTTCCCTTACCTATATTGTTCCATCGACTAGAGGCTATTCACCTTGGAAACCATATGTGGTTATGAATATGATGGGAATGGACAACACTTGATCCTCTAGATTTTCAAAGGTCATCAGGGGCATACTAGACACCATGTGACATATAGTGCTCTTCTAGCCACTAGACCTTACCTCTAACCGAGCCATTTTTAGGTTAGGGAGGCTATTAAATAGAAAAGATAACTCTTCCTAAAGCCCCCCAATGTCTCAGACTCCCTAATCTTACTGTCAATCATTGCATCTTGGTTTAGGAATTTTAACCCAATTAGTTTTCAAAGCTTATGCCAGACACACTATTGAATAGGCTTCCCCCATCTTCTAGGATCGTCTAACCCATGTGCAAGTGCTGTTCACATGGAACTTTTCCCTACTTCAACCTTAAAAGTTTTCATTTGAATAATTACTACTACCACTAAGATTTGCACTGATGGTCGGTTCACCAATGCTCACTCTCCTTCAGTGGTTGGAAAGGACCATGAGATAGCCAAATACTTAAGATACTTGGCAAGACCTAGCCTATGACCACAGCTTCTGCTTACACCACCCTAAGAGCTACTACCCTATTCAGGGACTTCCTCTAGGTTTTGGGGTAGCATCAGCCATAGGCACAAGCTTGAGCTCAGCATAGCCAAGGCATATTTCTATATGCATGCTAGCCTATCTAGGCCATGGGTGCCTACAAGTCACCGAAGCAAGAAGTCACCAAATAGCATGACTAAAAGGCATACACAACCTAGATTTTTCTATAGGGATGTCGGCATGGATATACATAATGACAGGCCTATTACACATACCTACTCCCTTTGTTGGGGGGAAAGGGACCTGAACAACCATCCCTTGAAGAGCATGAAAGATTTTACATATATACTTGTAGTAAACATTAAACTATCTAAAATAAGGACACTATTTTCATATAGTCATATCCTACACTAAGAGTTCATAGGTGTCAATAGTGGTCAAGGCATGGGCCCACATTAAGGCCAAGCATGTGCTAATGGTGTTTGAGATAAGTGCTCATAGAAAGAGATAGCATGTGCCAATGGTAGTCGAGGTAACTACTTGCACCAAGGGGAATTTTCTACTGACGCTGATTACAGTAGGTACCCACACCAAAGGCTAGTATGTGCCAGTAGTGGTCGAGACAAATGCCCATACCAAGGGCTAGCTTATGTTGATGGTGGTTAAGGTAAGTGCCTATACCAAAAAGTAGCTTATGCCAATGATGGTCGAGACATGTGCCCGAACCATGCACCAACACGTGCCAATGATGGTAGAGGCATGTGCTCACACTATGCACTAACATATGCCATTGATGGTAAGTCCTTGGTTGAAGTTTGATTATAGGCCATGATGCGTAAGCTGGGCTTGAGCATGTGCCAGTGCTACATTTTTTTGCCTAGGGCACCATCACCAGAGCATCACTAGAGAACCTCACTAATGGTATTAAAAGTTTTGGCAATTGAGGTGGAGGCTCGAGGGGTGTGTGCAAAAGATGTGTAATAGCTACTGGCCCTTGGCCTTCATTTTTGGCCTCTTATACCCCAAAGAGCCTCAACAACTCACTCCCCCTTAAAGCATAAGAGCTTTTAGAGGTTTCCAGTGAGTAGCCATTTAAGTATCTGAAATAGGTACATTTTTTTCAAATGGCCACAAAATCTTCTACACTTTGATTTTTTAGTTGAATTTTTTTTATGGATGCCAAGAAAAATACAAGGATCACATGTACCAAACTTGGAGCAAAAAGTCCTGAATCATAAAAAATTTTAAAAATTATGAAAAATAGAAAGTGATTCATATTGCCATGAAACTTCACATGAAGGCTTTGGGGACCATTATATGAATTTACAAGGCATAAAAATGGCATTAGATTGGTAGAAATATGAAGATGTGCCTGAACCTACCTATTATCTGATCAAGGTGTGCATGGTGTATGGCTCAGCATTTGTCAATGATGTTTAAGGTAACTACCCACACAAGGGCCAGCATATATCGATGATGGTTAAAGCATGTGCCAAGATAAAAGGCAAACACGTCCTGATGGTGGTTGAGGTATATGTATTTATCATAGGCTTCAGTCTTAAGCCTTACAATCATGTGGCCTTAGGTGGGAAACTGCCATCCATATATGCCGAAGTCAACCTTTAACCAGGTTCATTGAGTGTGCCACTCACCAAGGACTAGTTAGACCCTAAAGATAATTAAACACTATAGCACACTAAGAAGGCACTGGTGAAAGAATACAAGATCTTTTTTATTGCTTAAACAATATGGTATATGTACAAATATGCTTGAAGAGCTTTGTTGGTTTGCAAGTTCACTAGCTCATGAGTTGGTCCCATAGGGGTGGGGGCACCCCTATTTATACTTGAACCCCCATAGCCTATGTGGTCACTAAGGAGCCAAGTATATGACTTTTATATACATTCTAAAGGGTTCCAAGGCCCTTAGTGTAAGGTCGGTTAGGAAATTTTTAGAATGGAGTTGGCTCAAACACTCTGTAGTGCACTAGGTCTAGAAGGTTCCAAGCTCTCTCATAAAGTGCCCATGCCTTGGGTTTTTCCCTACTTGGTGGTACAGTAACCATACCTATTTCATATTTGGCTCTTCTAGAAGGTTTTACACCCATGCATCTAGCTTGTGTCTACGCTTATCTAAAGCCTTCATACCTATAGTGCCTATATCATCTTTCTAAAGCTTTCTAGAAGCTTTTCCTAAATGGTCCTTAGGCTTAGCATCAAGTAACTCACATAGGGACTTATTCTTGTAAACTAGTACTTCATCGATGGTCTAACCTTTAAACAACAGTGCTCAAGCTTTGGTTTTGATATTGCTGATACAGGGTGTGACATTTTCCCCTATCTATTTCGTTGATGCCCTCATCATGTCTTCTTCATGAAACTTGTCAATCTGATTTTAGAACTACCATAATGCCTCAACTGGCTTCTAGCTTATCTTACTATCTGACTGGCTTTTCCATTGTACTAAGTACTCATGCTTAGGCATGTGTTACCTCGTGGTTGGCTAAGTTGTGCTCAACCTTTCAATCATAAAGGGCCTACTGGTGCTCTCTTTGATTGGCTTTAAGAAGGCTTATCCAAGTCATTATGGTAGGGCTTGAGCATACTTACATAAGACCCTAGATGTACCATGAGCCTTAGGGGAAGCTCAAGCTTGTATGCATCCTTGCCTATTCACTTTAGAACTTTGAAAGGACCTTTGTACCTATAAGTAAGCCACTTCTATATCCCTGGATACCATAACACCAAATGTAGCTTGACTAGTTCCTAGTCCCCTACTTGATACTACATGTCCCATCACTTTCAATTATCCCACTTTTTCAATCACTTTGCTACCTTATCTGGACACACTTAGGCTAGATCGACTTGTTCTTGCCATGTCTTGCCAAATTTGTAAGTGGTTGGGTTCGATCTTATGTACCCTGAGGTAATAGCACTAGATATACTATTTGATCACAATCTCAAAAGGACTTTTATTCATAGCCTCACTTCGCTGAAGATTTTATGAGAACTGAGATACATCCGACAGGTTAGGCCAGTCTCATTGGAAGGCACTAACATAGTGTTGGAGGTGCACTTCTAATAAGGCATTAACCTTCTCAATTTGCCCATCCATCTGAGGGTGCACAATGGTGCAGAACCTCAAGTCTGACCCTAAGAGCCTGACCAATTCACTTTAGATCTTGCCCATAAATTGATGATCTCGATCACTAATGATGGATTGAGGAACACCCCAATACTTGACCAGATTCTTAAGGAACAATAGGGTTACTTCCTCCACTGGGCATTCTTTAGTTACTGGAATGAAGGTTCCATTCCTGGAGAACCAGTCCATCATTACAAAGATGCTACCACTATAATCCAACTTGGGTAGTCCAATAATAAAATCTACGGAGACACTTTCTTATGGGTGCTTAAAAAGCAATAATGGTTCTAGGGGGTCAGTGGGGGACTTTTGTTGTATCTTGTTTTCTTGGCACATAAGATAAATTTTGGCATAGGCCTCCACATCATCCCTTATCCTAGGCCAATAGTCTCGATCCTTAACAAGGGCTAAGATGTAGTGCACACTTGGATTGCCTGTTCATCATGAGTCATGACACTCTTTCATGACTTCCTTTCATAGCTTGTCGAATTATAGGACAAAGAATTAGTTTCCCATGGTGTATAGTAGATCACCTTTAAGCTAGAACTATCTAGTTTTCACTTGCTTCATGTACTCGATCAAAGTTTAGGTTGTGGGGTCTTTGGTCAACCCATATTTGATATATGCCACCAAAAAACCATCTAGCCTATTGATTGCTACTAGTTTGACCTTGCAACTAAGTGCATCAACCATGACATTGGCCCTTCCTGGCTTGTACTCTATGGTAAAAACAAACTCAAGTAGAAAGTCTTATAAATGTGCTTGTTTAGGAATAAGCTTCGTCTGACTTTAGAAGCAGTTGGTCACCATATTGTAGGTTATCACCACAAACTTACTTCCCAACAAGTAATGCCTTTATGTGCACAAGCAATGCATTATGACAATCATCTCTTTCTCTTAAATCGTATATTGATGCTTGGTCTCATTCAACATTTTACTCTTGAAGGCAATTGGGTGTCGGTCTTGCATCAACACACCTCCAATAACAAATTTGGATGCATTAGTATGTACCTTATATGGCTTGGTGTGATAGGTTACTTTAGGTGATTGAAGGCCTCTTGGCTCTCGAGACTCCATTCCTAAACTTATCTTTTCTTATGCATGTCGATCAAGGGTGCTGTAATGGATTAGTACACCTTTATGAAGTGTTGATAGCAACTTGTCAGACCAAGGAATGACTACAACTCCATGACCTTAGTTGGCAACTTCCACTGTTGGATTGCATGGACCTTGTCAACATTCATCCAAATCTGGCCATTTTCCATAATATGGCCTAAGAATGAGACCTCATGCTGGGCGAATGTACATTTCTCCTTTTTTACATATAGTTCATTCTCTTTTGTACTTGGAACACCTACCACAAGTGATCCACATCCTCATCGAGTGTTCGACTATAGATAACAATATAATCAAGGTATATAGCAATAAATTGGTTAAGGAAAGGTTGTAGTACCTTGTTCATCAGCATGCAAAATGTCATGGGTGCATTCATCAAACTGAAAGGCATGACTAGAAACTCATATGCCTCATAGCAAGTCATATTTGTGTCTTTTATTCATTAACTTTGACTATCCTTACTTAATAGTATCCCAATTTTAGATCTAGCTTAATGAACCATCATGCTTCTGCCAGCTAGTCAAACAAGTCAGCAATGAAGGGAATGGGATACTTGTTTTTCATCGTAAGCTTATTAAGCACCTAGTAGTTGATGCACATTCAAAAGGACCCATGTGCTTCTACTAAAATAAGACTAGTACACCATATAGAGCTTTAAAGGGCTTGATGAACCTTGCATCTAGAAGCTCTTTAAGTTGTCTCTTTAGCTCCTCTAGCTTTAGAGGTGACATCCTATATGGGGCTTAGACTGGTAGCTTGGCATTAGAAAGTAGCTTGATCTTATGGTCTACCTCTCACTTAGGTGGTAGTCTCTTGGCAGTTCTATAGGCATTTCATCCTTGAATGACTTAAACACCTCTAGCACCTCAAAGGTGGTGTTGTCTTTTCACATGCCCTTGGCAAGTTGGATGGGTGATAGTACCATGGTTCTAGTCCCTTGCTCTCATTTCACAAAGACAATGCATTGGCATCGATGGTCAAAGATGTAACTGTAGTTGGCGAAGGGAACAAGAAAAATAGATAATAAAGTTATAGCCATCAAGTGGGTTTACCTTAATGGATTCCTTGCTTTTCCATGCACCAAGTTGTAATTCAACTCCTTGTGCCATGTCTACGATCAAAACCTCTTTAAAGTTAATGGTCTTGATCCATCTAGCTCCTTTCTTAACCTTGAGCCTTAGTCTATTTGCCACTCTTTTGAACATGAAAAGATCAGATGCCCATAATGAGATTTTGGTAAACATGAGCCCTTTTCTCTTTTGCCCCTTATTTGCCAAGACAGAACTTAGCAAGATCAAACCAAGCTTCATTCCTTGCTTTTCAGGTTGTTTCTCATACCTTTTGACAATGGCCATGAGTTTGGCACTATTAGGATAGTCCTTGGCTTGGTATTGACCATCACAAAGAAAATAGGTCATGGGTCCATCCTTGGTCATTAGTCATTTATCCTTCTTCTTGTCTCCCTCACTTTTGCTTTTGCCCTTAGCCATGGAAAACTTAGACTTGTCCTCTTTCTTGAATTTCACTAAGAATTCAATGGCTGTCATGGCTTAGGTGAGGTCTTGGACACCCATCTTCCTTAGCCCTTACTTAGCCCAGGCTTGAGCCCATCCATAAATGCCTAAAGGGCCTCATGCTCCCCATGGTTGGGAAATTGGGGCATAAGTTTTAAGAACTCTCAAACATAGTCCCACACCTTTCCACATTGGGTAAACCACTATAGCTTTATATGTGCCTCTTCCACAGCCTATTGTGGGTAAAACTATTGCCTAAACTCCTTTGGGTGCTCCTCCTATGTTTCAATTATAGTAACCTTGCATTTGGCCTCCTTGGACCAATGACACCACTATAGAAATGTGTTATCTACAAGATACATAAATGTAGTAGTTACCTTAGTAGCATATTTCTTGATGCCCATTGTATGGAAATATTGCTCTTTGGCCTATAAAAAGTTATCTACATCCTTTACAGACCATGTGCCCTTAAACTTGTTTGGCTTGGGACTTCCACCCTAGTCTTAAGAGCTATTATGAGTATGCCTCCCTTATGGTACCTCATATATGGAGAGCCTCTTCTTGAGCTACTCCATCTCCTTCCTCATGGCTTCGACCAGGGCCTTTAGGTGGAGTTCTTATGGGTGAGGCTTTTGATCTCTTTGAAAAGAGTTTGCCTTAACTCTTCCATGATCTCCTTTCTAGTTAAGACTAATTCCTTCATTTAGTCTTTGTACTTGTCTTGTATTTCAACTATGACCAACTCCACCTTGGCCAACTGAGCATTAAAGGCTAAGATCATGTCCCTACTAGTACCTTTTTTGCCATTTCCAATAGTGTGTCTTGTGAGCCTTTTGCCGCTCAACATGTTGGTGGCTTATCTTGGAAGTAGACATTGTCTTAGATCAGGATCACACACCAAACTGTGCTCTAATACCAATTGTCATAGGCTTTGATCTTAAGCCTTGTAACCATGTGGCCTTAGGCAAAAAACTACCATCCAGATATGCCTAAGTTAACCTTTAACTAGGTTGAGTGAATGTGCCATTCACTAAGGACTAATTGGACCCTAAAGACAATCAAACACTATAGCACACTAAGAAGGCACTAGTGAAAGAACCCAAGAACCTTTCTATTGCTATAATAATGTGGCTTATGTACAAATGTGCTTGAAAAGCTTTGTTGGTTCACAAGTTCACTAGCTTATAAGTTGGTCCTATGGGGAAAAAGGCCACTCTATTTATACTTGATCCCCAATGGCCTATGTGGTCACTACAGAGCCAAGTATGTGAATCTTATATACATTCTAAAGGGTTCCAAGGCCTCTAGACATATACAAGGTCGGTTAAGGAATTTTTAGAAAGGAGCTAGTTCCAAACACTTTTGTGGCACACCAGGTCTAGAAAGTTTCAGGCTCTCTCGTAGAGTGCCTATACCTCAGGCCTTCCAAAAGCTTCCCTACTTGGTGCTATAGTAACCATACCAAATTTATATCTAGCTTTTCTAAAAGGTTTTGCTAACATAGTCAACATGAGCTAAAAACTCACACTTACTAGGAATTCCTCGTTGAAGACTAACAATTGCAATGATCTATCCCCGTCATGATGAAATTTCAAAGATTACTCGAGCCTGTCAGCCAAGGCTATAAACTTGTTCAATATATCAGTATAGTGTATGAGCAGCCCAGAACATCTATGGGTGTCATAGACCTAGTATTCCCTCAAACTTCCTTAGCCTAAATGGCCATAGTCCCTTTAAGAAGCTAGCCATGAAGAATCACATCCATGTAGCTAGTTAGTAGGGTGAGATCTTATTCATTAATAGAATTAACTAGACAAATCACTCTACCAACTAAGAATGGCCATGCACCACCACCCATAGAACCAAGAAAAAGCTCTCAATCTGTCAATCCTTACTATGTGTAGATCAGGTAAGTTTCCTCATGTTGAGTGAAATTAAGCTATAGGCTCCACTCTTGGTGGTGCCTTTCTATCAATTCCTTTAAGTTTTAGCCCTCTGACCATATTCCCCTTGAAACCCAAAAACTTTGATTTCACATAAGGTACCAATAGAGTCTTAAAAGTAACAGCCATTGATCCCTGGTCGACATCATTTATGGTAGAGACTATGATGGTATTTGATCATGTTCTAGCCCCTAACTTTCATTCTTGATTAATAAAAATATCCTTGGTAAATGCTTTTGCAGTTGTTTGTCTATTACAAATCCAAGAATTTCACCTTTGACTATGAAATACAAATGCCTCCGATTGTCTCTGTTAATCATTAATCTGATATCGAAGGCCAATGCAATATGACCAAAATCCTGTGATGTTATGCCATGCTAATGCATACAAGCAAGGGCCTGCTTTAAGCACTCTAATTTCTTCAAAGTAGCAGTGTCAAAGGAATGACCTAGCTAGTTAAGGCCAAGGGTACATCGCTAGTAGTAGGGACAAGTAAATCGATGCTTATTGTGAGGTAGACTAGATGACTTAACCCTAGCTCTAACTATGAGCTTTTTAACTGTAACAACTTAAATTTGTGCTATTGGAGCTAGAATTACTATGGCTACTGGCACCAAACTTGCCCTCTAATGGATCATCGCTAAAGGATTTAGATTGTACTCATTCCAATTGCTAGACTCATAAAGCTTAATATTAATATTTATTGTCAATAACTCCCTGTGTCGAGATTAGGTAATTTTTGCTCCTACTGCCTTCCTTGGATATGGTAGCTATTTTTCAAGCTCCCTCTCCAGAATCAAACCCTAACTCTCCATCACCCATCACCACCATAGTAGGCCACTATCCTAGCATCAAAACTTCATAGGGCAAAATTTTGAATGATGTGTTGCTAGCACAACACTAAGGCCATGCAATCCATCAAGTTATCATGAATCATCAAAACAATGGGCAAAGCTCGCGTCAACCTTTTATCTAATAAATGCATCCCTTTTAGAAGTTTAGGTTTATGCACGTATTAGCTCTAGTATTACTATGGTTATCCAAGTAATAGATACCATCAAATAAGCTATAACTAATTTAATAAGCCATCACGTATTCGCTCTAGTATTACTATGGTTATCCAAGTAATAGATACCATCAAATAAGCTATAACTAATTTAATAAGCCATTCATAGTTTCACAATCTGAATTAGTTTATAACACCACATAGGCCTCAATGCACCAACTAAGCAATGAAGGGAGCCAACATGGAGCACAAACATCTTGTATGTCAAGCACATAAAATGCATAGCATTAGATGAATAAGGTCGAGAGCCCATGCCCACAAAATGTTCCACATCTAAGAGCACTATCGAACACTAGTGCACCAATGCAGCCATGGAGGTTTGGGTGGCATAATTGGGTCACAAGGCATGATTGAGTTTTGACTCATAGCCTCTAAGGACATAAGATTGATGAGGAATGGCAAGACATCCGGTTTCCATTGATTTTGGTATGCAGCATCGGATCCTAATTGCACCCTAAAGGTATGATAACCACATAGGGGTAGATTGAAATGGATGATGGGTCAATAGTTTGATGCATCAAGCTTGGAGCCTGCCAACATGCACAACCATAGCACCACTCCTATGCCTATTACTACAAGTGATAGCATCCACACACATTGGTCTATAACCCACCCAATCGAGTATTCGACGAGCAAACAAATGAAATAATATGCGAGGCCATGCCACAACTGCTTGGCATGGGAAAAACACAAGCAATGTCCACAAGACTACCCCTACCATCCAATAGGCAACAATGGCATAGCATGATTGAGGTCTGACTCGTAGTCCCTAAGGACATAAGATTGATGAGAGATAGTAAGACATCCAATTTCCATTGATTTCGACATGTGGCATAGGATCCTAATTACACCCTCAAGGTATGATGACCACATAGGGGTAGATTTAAATGGATGATAGGTCAATAGTTTGATGCATCAAGCTTAGAGCCTACTAACATGCAAAATTGTAGCACCACTCTTATGCTTATTACTACAAGTGGTAGCATCCACACACACTAGTCTATAACACCCAATCAATTATTCAATGAGCTAGTAGATGAAACAATGTGCGAGGCCATGCCACAACTGCTTGGCATGGGAGAAACACAAGCAATGTCCATGAGACTACCCCTGCCATCCAATAGGCAACAGTGGCATACACCCTCAATGCTTAGTCTGGCCAAGACTGTACACACAAACTTTATTGTCACCATTCGAATAAGACATTGGTTGATTTAGGAACTTGTTCCTAAGGCCTTGGGTAGCATCAGCTACATGCATGGGCTCGATTAGGCCTAGGCGTTTTCATGGTTGATGAGAAAAGACCATGATATTGCCAAATACCCAATAGACTAGGATAAACCAAGCCTGCAACTATAGCTTCTACTTGCACTAACCCAAAGAGCCATTACCTGATTCAAAAACTTGGTTTAGGGTTTAAGGTAGGATTAACTGTAGGCATGAGCTTGAGCTTAGCATAGCCAAGCCCTTTTTACATATGCATGCTAATCGATCTAGGCCATGGATGCCTATGAGTCACTAAAGCAGCCAGTCATCAGACAACATGGCCAAAAGGCATGCATGCCCTAGATTTTGCTCTAGGGATGTTCCCAAAAATGTACACAATGATAGGCCCATCATGAACACCTAAAGAGCATTAGAGATTTTATAGATTAAAGGGTCTAAAATGGGGCCACTTTTGTCAAATAGGCATATCCCACACCAAGGTTTGTATGTGCCGATGGTGGTCAAGGCATGTGCCCTCACCAAGGCCTAGCATGTGCTAATGGTGTTTGAGGCAAGTGCCAGCAGAAAGGGCCAACATGTGTCGATGGTGTTCGAGGTAATTGCCTACACTAAGGGCCATCTTCTACTAATGCTAATTAAGGCATGTGCTTGCATTAGGTCCAGATTATGCTAATGTTAATTGAGGCATATGCTTGCACTAAGGGTTGGCATGTGCTCACACCAAGGGCTAGCATGTGCCAATTGTGGTCGAGGCAAGTGCCCATACCAAAGGCCAGCTTGTGTCGATGGTGGTTGATGCAAGTGCTCATACCAAAGGCCAGCTTGTGTTGATGATAGTCAAGGCATATGCTCGTACCATGTGCCAACATGTTTTGTTGATGGTCAAGGCATTGGCTAAAGTTTGATTTTAGGCCATGCTACACATGCTAGCCTCGAGCATGTGTTTTTGCCTAAGGCACAATCTTCGAAGCATCATTAGAGAACTTGATCAGTGGCATTAAAGGTTTTGATAATTGTGGGTAAAGGACCAGGGGTATGTGCACATGATGCGTGATGGGTACTGGTCCTTGACCTTTATATTGGTCCCCTCTCCCTCAAGGAACTTCAACAACTCATACCTCCTTAAAGAGCATAAGAGCTTTTACAAGTTCATAGGCAATAGCCATCCAAGTGTCTAGAATGGGGATGCTTTTTCCAAATGGCCACAAAATCTTCTACATTTTAAATTTTTAGCTAAATATTTTATGAATGCCAACAAAAATACAAGCATCAGGTACCAAATTTAAGGCCAAAACTCCTTTTAAAAAAATTTCAAAAAATCTTAAACCGTGAAAAATTCCAAACATCATGAAAAATAAAAAACAAGTCCTCTTGCCATGAAACTTAACATGAAAGCTTATGGGACCATTATATGAATTTACAAGCCATAAAAATGGCATTGGCATGGTAGAAATATAAAGATGTGCCTGAACCCACCTATTACTCAATTATAGTGTGTATGGGGTGTGGCTAGGCCTATGATACTCGCATGCAGTGCATGGCCCAGCATGTGCTAATGGTATTTAAGGGAATTACTTGTACAAGGGCTAGCTTAAGCCAATGTTGATCAAGCCATTTGCCAAGACAAAGGGCTAACAAGTCTTGATAATGGTCTAGGCATATGCATGCACTTAGGGTCATTCTATGTTAATGGTGGTTGAGGCTTGTGCATGTGTCATGATCCACAAGCTAGTCTAGACCCAAGGGTTCTCTTTGAGTCAAGGAGAAATTCTAGTTCTAGTGGTACTAGGTCTAACATCTAGAGGAACTAGGCCTTAAGGCCTGTTAGGGGCCCAGGTCATAGGGAACTAGCATAGAATAGTGGTATGGGTAGTGATCAAGACTCTAAAGGCTCAAGGATAGTGTTCAAGTCGAGCAAAGTTGAGCCAGGCCATGGTGTAGGTGTCGGTCCCTTTAACCCATGCTGTCAACACTTTTAGTGCTTCTTCTGAGTTACCTGTGGCACCCTCTCTTGTGAAAAATTTGGTTGTACTATAGAACTCATGCTGTGGCACTCTGTTGCCATTGCTTTCCCTTTATCATCTTTCTGAGAGGTCCCGATCCCTTAGCAGTCTC
The DNA here is from genome assembly GCF_047325235.1 of Durio zibethinus. NCBI lineage: Eukaryota > Viridiplantae > Streptophyta > Magnoliopsida > Malvales > Malvaceae > Durio > Durio zibethinus. The sequence continues at coordinate 472,095 of NC_143164.1, read as the reverse complement.
AACTAGCACTTGGTTACTCCTCATTGGGCCCCTTCTAGGGTTGTTTACCATTGCCACTTTACCTTTGGACAACCTCTCTTCCCATTTGATGGTTGAAAGCTTTGGGCACTCCCTAACCCAATGTGGACTGGCACAAAAATAGTAACTCATGGGCCCTATGCCTTTGCTGATAGTTTGTCAATCTTTCTAAATCTAGGCTTCCTCATAGCCTTTTCCTTTCTTAAGGAATTACCATCGGTGTCTCCCTCACTCTCTCATTTTTTTTTTGGCCTTGAAAACTTGGTGCACTCAACCTGAGTCAATGATTCTATAGCAACTCTAGCCCAACTCAACTTTTGAATGCCTTTTCATTGTAGCTTGAACTTGACCTACAGCACTAGTTTATTAATGAAATGCTTAGGCACCTTCACTCTTGATCATAAGCTTGCATCAGTAACCACAGTTGCTCATAATATAGCATGGTCAACTTTGAGCCTAGCTAGTTCTTCTCACAAGATTGTCACTATGGACTCCAATGCCTTATTATATTGCATGAGCTTCACTAGTGCCTTATTCAAAGGTCCCTCAACATCTCTAAACCAATCTATTATTTGCCAAATAACCTCTCACACTTCGCTAATCGAGTGCTTGTTGGCACATATCTTTCTAAAGCTTTCTGCCACTTGTCTGTGGGTGGGCACTCCTCAAGCACTTCTTTTTAGCCTCTTCTCTGTCTTCCCTAAACATGCTATAGCCCAAAACATGCTTGCACAACTTACCATAGTTCTTGCACACCACACTACAATGCCTGCATGCAAGTCCCCTAACTTGTACCAAGCTAACTCTGGCTCTTCACACCGACTTTAGCTCTTATGACAACTCTAGCTCCTCATGTCATGAATGGGGATCTATTGCACACTTTGAACTAAGGCTCTGGTCACCATCTTTGGTTTGATCCAGGCTTTGATACCCCTTAGTATTTGGTTTTGCTACCTACACCTAGCTCCCCCAAACTAGACTTTGATACAACTTGTCATACGCTGAGACTCAAGCTCTAGGATCGCATAAGCTCCATAATAGGGGAATGAACACTTTTACGTCCCAGATTAGTCTAACACAAAAAACAATGCATGATCACTCTAGACTATAGAGTTGGCTACCCAGTACATTGCAAAATAAAAAGGTATAATGAGTGTTTAAAGAAAGGCTAAAAGAACAACAGAAAGTTTAAGGCAAGAGTAAAGATGTTATTACTCAATGGTTCTAGTGTGTGTGTAATGACGATGGGGGACTCTCTTTTTATAGTTGGGTCCCCCTTATAATCAGAGCTTAAAATACATTCTTAAACTCTAGAGATTACAATCCTTGATTTTAAGGGATTTGGTGCTATTGCATGATCTTCGACTTACTAAATCATGCTAAGCACCAGGCCTTCTAAAAACCCTTAAATATAATCCTTCTAGGACTGTATTCATGTATGCCTAGGCTTGGGCCTGACCATGCACCCATACCTTGATCATTAATGCTCATGCTCGAGTCTAACTAGGTGCCCACCCATTGTTCACTAGTGTTTGTCCCTGGGCTTGGCTCAATCCTGCCTAACCTTATCCCTTTTCCTAAGCTTCTAGAGTCTCAATCAATACTTACCCCATTGTTCTAGGCTAGTTCCATGTGACTTGAACTTTTAACGCACTTTATGGCCTAGTCCCTTAAGCTATCAAACTCTATCCCATTAAAACTTGTACTGCTACTCAACTTGGAAAGAATCCCTAGGCCTAGACCAGCTTGCAAACCATGACACATGCACTGAGGGTCATTGGGTGATGATGGTGGTTGAGGCATGCACATGTGTCATGATCTGCAAGCTGGCCCAAGCCCAAGGGTTTTTTTCAAGTCAAGAAGCAGTTCTAGTTTTAGCGGGATCGGGTCTGACAACTAAGGGGACCAAGCCTTGAGGTGTACTAGAGGCCTAGGTCACATGGAACTAGCCTAGAATAGTGGTATAAGTAGTGATCAAGACTCTAGAGGCTTAGGCATGGTTTTCAAGTTTGGCAAAATTGAGCTAGGACTAAGTGCTAGTGTTGGTGAGCACTTATATGAATTTACAAGCCATAAAAATGGCATTGGCTTAGAAAAAATGTACAAATTACTTGAACCCACCTACTGCTCAATTGTGATTCCCATGGTTCATGGCCCGAGCCTAAGATGGGATGACCCAGCATATGCTGATGGTGTTCAAAGTAACTACCCACACAAAGGGCCAGTATGTGCTGATGATGGTCAAAGCATGTGCCAAGACCAAGGCCCAACAAGTTTCGATGGTGGTCAAGGCATGTGCATGTGTAATGGTCCACAAGCTAGTCTAAGCCTAGAGGTTTTCTTTGAGTTGAGGGACAATTCTAGTTCCAACAACATAAGGTCCAACAGCCACAAGGACTTATTCTTTAGGCCTATTAGAGGCCCAGGTCATGGGGAACTAGCCTAGAATAGTGGTATGGGTAATGATCAAAACTCTAAAGGCTAGGAAATGGTGTTCATGTTTGGCAAAATTGAGACAATCCCAGGTAAAGGCATTGGAGAGCGCTTATATGATTTTACAAGCCATAAAAATGGCATTGGCTCTATGGAAATAAGATGTGCCTAAATCCACCTACTGCTCGATCATGGTGCATATGGTGCATGGCCTAGGCCCAGGATACGTATGCAAGGTGCATGGCCTAGCATGCACCGATGGTGGTTGAAGCTTGTGCCAAACTAAAGGCTAACATGTCCCAATACGGGTCAAGGCATGTGCATATGTCTAGTCCACAAGCTAGTCATGCATAGGGGTTCTTTTCAAGACGAGGTGCAGTTATAGTTCTAGCAGGATAGGGTCTGATAGCCATGGGGCCTATTAGAGGCCCAGGTCATGGGGAACTAGCCCAAAATAGTGGTATTAGCAGTGATCAAGACTCTGAGGCTTAAGCACATTGTTTATGTTCAACAGAATTTAGCCAAGCCTATGTGCAGGCACTAGTGAGCACTTATATGAATTTGTAAGCCATTAAAATGGCATTGGCATGGCAGAAATATAAAGATGTGCTTGAGCCCACTTATTACCTAGTCATGGTGTGCATGGTGCATGGCCGATGCAAGGATACCCTCACATGATGTATGGCCCAACATGTGCTAATGTTATTTTAGGCAACTACCCATACAAAGGGCCGACATATGTTGATAGTGGTCAAAGCATGTGTTGAGTCCAAAGGCCAACATGTCTCATAATGGTCGAGGCACGTGCATGTGTCACAGTCCATAAGTTGGTACTAGCTTAGGGTTCTCTCTAAAGTAGAAGAGTAATTCTAGCTCTAGTAAGACAAGGTCTGATAGCTAGAGGGACCAGGCCTTAAAGCCTACTAAAGGCCTAGATCATGGGGAACTAGCCCATAATAGTGGTATGGATAGTGATCAAGACATACCAACCAAGGGTTGGATGCGATAGCCCATACCAACCAAGGGTTGGATGCTGTCGATGGTGTTCAAGGTAAGTACCTATGCCATGGGCTCTAACCTTAGACTCAGAATCCGTGTGGCCTTAGGCTTGGAATCACCTCCTTCTTGCCTAAGTCAGCCTAAAACACCAGCGTGCGGGCACTAGAACAATGAGAAGGGCTAATTGCACAAGTTTGAGAGAAACAGGAAAACAAGATAGTTTACTGAAATATACTTTGTATTCACTGAAATAGAAGTGTATGATGGTGTACAAATAAGGGTAGAGCAGCCCTCTATTTATAGTTTAGGCTCTCAGCTACACTTATGGCTAAATCCCTAGAATCAAGGCTAAAATCAAGGAATTACGAAGATTACAATCAATCAAGATTCTATCTCCTGATTCTAAGGGTCAACCAAATCTACCAAAAGGCTATTGCTGATCTTGTGATCTTCTAGAAGATCCTCTTACGTACCTCCCATTTTGGGACCTACTAAATGTGGTTCGAGCATCATGCAAGCCAGGCCTTGGCCTTACAGGCTGGCTTGTAGGCTATGCGGGCATTCTGGCCTTCCCTCCAAGGCCTTGTGCACTAACTCTTGCTAGTGCACTGGGGGTGTAGGCCTCAACCTCAGTTGCGCTTGCTGATTGTCATGAGCCAACCTTGTATAGGGCCATGACCGGGGCTTAGGTTGTCATGAGCCACCCATGTATAGGGCCATGACCGGGGCTTAGGTTGTCATGAGCCACCCATGTATAGGGCCATGACTGGGTAGATCTCTTGTGCTAGGAAAAGTGTCCCCATTTCAAACATTGTAATAGTTAGTAGTAGCATAGCTCTAAAATCTCTAAGGCTCTTTAGGGGGTAAGCAGGCAGCGTCCTGTTGGGTTATCTCACCGGTCGTGATCGAGCCTAAGCCATCCATCAAGGGCTGCCTCCCTGGCCCTGGCCCTGGCGATGGTGGGAAGTCCTGATGTAATATCTTCAATTTTAATGAAATTCATATTCAATTTGAATGTTTTGATTGTTGCCTTGATGTGTTTTTTCTTTTATCGATGTGAATGTGCCTTCTTGTGTGTGTGCTTGGGATTGGTCCCGATATGATTATGTCTTATTGCGTATGCTAGGGACTAACTATGGCTTATGGTTCTTTGTTCAGATATCAAATTATTGAGGGCTGGCTTGGGTGGGAGCGTCCATTCAAGTGCCGTACGGGCTATTGCTTGTTGAGAGAAAGCTTAGTCTGTGTCACGTGGTATCAGAACATGGTTGAAAAGTGCTAGAAATTGGATGAGATGGCCACAAGTGGTGGACCTAATTATCAATAGAGACTTGAGGAACTTGAGGCCACGGTGGCCATAGTGAAAACTCACATGGTGACTAAAGATCGATTGAGGGAGATCGAGACAACCCAGTGAGAGTTGTTCGATACTCTCCACAGCATGAGTGAGGAGGCTAGAGATGCCTTGAATGTTCTCCAAAGGGAGTTTGAAGAGCTCAGAGCACAAGTAAGCATCATACAAATGGTTGTGGCCAGATCGGGTTCAAGGTCGATGAAAAGGGGAAAAAGGGCCAAAGTCCAAGAGCTTCGATGTTATGAGGGGGTAAGGGATGCCAAGGAGCTTGAAAACTTCCTATTTGACATGGAATAGTACTTTCGAGCTGTACACATAGATTCAAAGGAAGACAAGGTAGCAATGGCATTGATGTACCTTACAAGGAAGGCCAAGCTATGGTGGCACTCCAAGTTTGTTAACGATGAGTGCCCGATTAAGACTTGGACGAACCTGAAACAAGAACTAAAAAACCAGTTTTTCCCTAAGAATGTGGAGTATATGGCTCGAATAAGACGTTGAGAATTGGTGCAAACAAGAACAATGTGAGAGTTTGTAAGGAGTTTTTCTACCCTGATGTTGGATATTCGAGACATGTTCGAAAAGGACAAGATGTTTTATTTTCTTGAGGGCCTCAAGCCTTGGGCCAGGACAGAACTATAAAGATAAAAAGTACAAGACGTGGCCACAACCATGGCTGCAACTAAACATCTCCATGATTATAATGATGGCTCTTTAAAATGGAAAAATCCTCCATCAGCTGGCTAGGTTGGATCGGCCCTTCAGTGGGGGATTAGACAGGAGGTCCTTTGGTAGAGATAGCACCCAACCTAAGATGAACAACGCAGTGATTTTCAAGCCTAGGCAACCACTGGCTTGCTTCCTATGCAAGGGGCCGCATCAGGTGGTCGAATGCCCACATAGAGGAGCCCTTAATGCCTTAAGAGCCTCATCTTAAGAGTCTATAAAAGCACCAAAGAGCATTAAAGAAGTTGAAGAGGAGCCAGCCAGGATGGGTTAAATAAGATTCCTCAATGCCCTCCACACCAACTAAGTGTAATAAAGAACAGGGTAGAGGCCTGATGTATGTGAACTTAATGATCAATGAGAAGGCCACTAGGGCCATGGTAGATACGGGTGCAACCGATACCTTTATCACACCAGAAGAAGCAAAAAGGTGTGGTCTCTAGGTTAGCAACGACTATGGGTGAATGAAGGCGATTAATTCCTCAGCCTTTACGATCAGTGGAAGTTCCAAGAATGTGATGACCAAATTAGGGCCATAGGAAGGAAAGGTAGACTTTACAGTTTCCCCCATGGATGACTTTGATGTCGTCCTCGGATTGGACTTCATGATGTTGGCTCAGGTGATCCTTATCCCTGCCATTAGCTGCTTGTTGTTCTTAGGGGAACACCCATGTGTGGTGCCAGCCACTATCTTACCAAAGAATGGGAAGAAAATGATTTCAGCTTTACAGTTCAAGAAAGGGGTAAAGAGAGCGGAACCCTCATTTGTGGCCATGCTGATTTACAAAGAAGGGTTGAGAGTGGAACCAATACCCAATGGCATGGAAAAAGTGTTGGAAGAATTCGAAGAGGTGATGCCAGAGATGTTGCCTAAGGTTCTACCTCCTCAACGAGCCGTAGACCATGAAATTGAGCTCTTTCCAGAAGTTAAACCCCCTACTAGAGCCCCTTATCGCATGGCCGCACCAGAGTTGGTCGAGCTAAGGAAATAGTTAGATGAACTTCTACAAGCCGGGTTCATTAGACCATCAAAGGCTCTTTTTCGAGTGCCAGTGCTATTTCAAAAGAAACATGATGGAAGTTTATGATTATGTGTGGACTACAGAGCCTTGAAAAAAGTCACCATGAGAAACAAATATCCCATCCCTCTTATAGCAGATTTGTTCGATCAACTGAGTCGGGCCAAGTACTTTTCCAAATTGGATTTGAGATCTGGCTACCATTAGATCAGAATCGCTGAGGGAGATGAGCCAAATACCACTTATGTAACACGGTATGATGCATTTGAATTCCTTGTTATGCCTTTTGGATTGACCAATGCTCCTACCACATTTTCTACATTGATGAATCAGGTGTTCCATGACTACCTAAACAAATTGTAGTCATCTATTTAGATAACATAGTGGTATATAGCTCCACTCTGGAAGAACATCAAGAACACTTGCGCCAGGTGTTTCAAAGACTACAAGACCACCAGTAATATGCGAAAAGCGAGAAGTGTGCATTTGCTCAGACCCAAATCCATTTTCTCGATCACATTGTCAAACGTGGCCACATTCGAATGGACATGAAAAAGGTTAAGGCCATCAAGGGGTGGATAACACTAAAGAATGTTAGTGAACTTCGCTCATATTTGGGACTAGCAAACTATTATAAAAGGTTTGTAGGAGGGTACTCTCACAAGACCACTACCCTTACGGAGCTATTGAAAAAGGATCATAAATGGTGTTGAACAAGTGAGTGCCAAGAGGCCTTTGAGGGATTAAAGGATGCTATTATGAAAGATCCCATTCTAGCTCTCCCTGATATTAAAAAGCCTTTCAAAGTTCAGACGGATGCTTCTAATTTTGCTATTGGAGGAGTGCTTTTACAACAACATCACCTAATAGCATTTGAAAGTAGAAAGCTAAGTAAAGGTGAGAGAAAATATACGACCCAGGAAAAAAAGCTCCTAGCGGTAGTTCACTGCTTGAGGGCTTGGCGACATTATTTGTTGGGTTCACACTTTGTCGTGAAGACAGACAATGCAGTCGTTAGCCATTTCCTCACCCAACCAAGGCTTACAGTGAAACAAGCTAGATGACAAGAATTTTTAATGGAGTTTGACTTTTGTTTTGAGCACACCACTGGAAAGACCAATCAAGCAGTGGACAGAGTTAACAACCCTTAGAAGAATTACCCCAATGGGGCTAGCAAAGTCACAACAAACATTCATAAGTTAACTGAAGATCATTTAGAGAAGGACCTACAAGCCATTGCTATCTTGAAGCTAGTTGAAAAAGGAAAGTCCAAGTACTTCTGGCAAGAAAATGGGGTCTTGTGGACCAAGGGGCCTCGATTGTTTGTGCCAAGAGTAGAAGGTCTGAGACAGATGCTGATGAGAGAATGTCATGACACACCATGGGCCGAACATCTGAGCTGGCAACGTATTTTAGCTTTATTGAAATAGGAATACTATTGGCCTCATATACGACAGGATGTAATGGACTATACAAAGACTTGCCTCATTTGCCAACAAGACAAAGTTGAAAAGAAGAAACCTACAAGCATGTTTGAACCACTACTGACGCCTACTAGACCGTGGGAAGGCATCTCTCTCTATTTCATTTCGAGCCTACCCAAGGTTGGTGATCTTGGAGCTATTTTGCTGGTGATTGCTTAGTTCTCTAAGTACGCCATATTCATTCCCACTCATAAGTATTGTACAGCGGAAGACACAACTCAACTATTGTTTAAACATATGGTCAAATACTAGGGCCTCCCTCAAAACATTGTAAGCGATAGAGATCCGAGAATCACAGGGTCCTTCTAGAGAGAACTTTTCAAGATATTAGGGTCCAAACTCAACATCTCCTCAAGTTACCACCCTCAAATCAACGGTCAAACAGAACGGTTCAATGGATTACTACAGGAATACTTAAGGCACTTTGTTCAAGCTAATCAGAAGAACTAGCCTTTATTATTAGACGTTGTTCAACTTTGCTTTAATTCCAATAAAAGCTTTTCGACAACAAGAGCCCATTTGAGGTGGTGTCCGGACAATTACCAAGGCTACCCCATACTTTCTTAGAACAATATGGAGGGAAGAATCTGAAAGCCTTCAACCTCAGCAAGGAGTGGAAACAACACACTGAGATTGCATAAGCCTACCTGGAGAAAGCATCAAAGTGAATGAAGAAATGGGCAGACAAAGGTCACAAGGCACAATAATTCCAAATTGATGATTTAGTTTTCATTTGACTAGTCCCTGAACAAACTAGGTTCTTGAGAAAGTGATATCATAGACTAGTGCACAAATATGAAGGTCCAGTGATCCTTTCCAAAGTAGGGAATGCTTGTTACAAAATCGATCCACCAAAGTGGATGAAGGTGTACCAAATATTTCATGTGAGCAACCTGAAACCTTTCCATGCAGATCTTATAGATGCTAGCTGAAAGGAGCCAACCAGAGCCACCATAACCGTGAAGCCACCCTCAGAACGTCAAGTCAAAGAGATTTTAGCCGACAGGGAAACCAAGGTATCTCGAAGACTAGTACGTGAATACTTAGTGAAGTGGGAAGGATTAGGACTAGAACAAACTAGCTGGGAAAGGGAACATGACCTTCAAAGATTCAAGAGGAAGATTGAAGAATTTCAAGCAAGCAAGTCGATAAGGATGTCAATAGAATAGGTGGGGGAGGATGTCATGAGCCAACCTTGTATAGGGCCATAACCGAGGCTTAGGTTGTCATAAGCCACCCATGTATAGGGCCATGACCGGGTAGATCTCTTGTGCTAGGAAAAATGTCCCCATTTCAAACATTGTAATGGTTAGTGGTAGCATAGCTCTAAAATCTCTAAGGCTCTTTAAGGGGGTGAGCAGACAGCATCCTGTTGGGCTATCTCATCGATCGTGATATGGGTTTAGGCCATTTGCCAAGGGCTGCCCCCTTGGCCCTAGCGATGGTGGAAAGTCCCAATGTAATATCCTCAATTTTAATGAAATTCACCTTCGATTCGAATGTCCTAATTGTTGCCTTGATGTGTTTTGTCTTTTATCGATATGAATGTGCCTTCTTGTGTGTGTGCTTGGGATTGATCCCGATATGATTGTATCTTATTGCGTATGCTAGGGACTAACTGTGGCTTATGGTTATTTGCTCAGATATCAAACTATTGAGGGCTGACTTGGGTGGGAGCATCTATTCAAGTGTCGCACGGGCTATTGCTTGTTGAGAGAAAGCTTAGTTTGTGACACTGGTGCACTTGATGTGCCTGATGCACTTGTCCATGGTGTGACATTCTCCCTCACCTAATTGCACAACACCCTCATTGCATCTTTTGCATGGTACCATCTGATCTGGTCTCCAAACTATCTTAAGTCCTTTATTGGTTCCCAACTCGCTTCACTATCTGGAAGTCCATTCTAGCACACCAAGTATTCTTATCTTGGTTGGTAGTTTTTCTGTCTGACCTCTTGGTCAACTATGACGCTGTGGACCTCCTTCTCATATGAAGCCCTTGCTCCTAATGGTGCACACTTTGACACTGCTTGTCCTGGATCTCCCTCATCCTCATGGAATGACTTGAGCATGCTTACATGGAACACTGAGTGTACCCTCAGCTTGGTGGCATATCCAGCTTGTAGGCAACCTTACCTACCCTCTTGACTACTCAGAAAGTTCCCTCATACCTCTGGACTAGGCCTTTGTGCTGCCCCTATGGTGCACAATGGGATACAGCTTCACCAATATCAAGTCTCCAACCTAGAATTACACGTCCCACCTATTATGGTCTGTCCACTTCTTTAACCTCTTTACTACCTTGTGTAGACAGACTCGAGCCAAGTCAACTTGCTCCTGCCAAGCCTTAGCAAACATGTATGCTACTGGATTTGACCCTGTATAACCTACAGTAATCGAACTGGGTGTTAATGGTTGTTGACTTATCACAACCTCGAATGGGCTCTGGTTTGTTGCCTCTCTTCTTTGCAAGTTGTATTAAAACTGGGCAACATCTAGCAGCTTTGGTCAGTCCCTTTGTGTGGCACTGACTTAGTCTCTAAGGTAAACCTCCAATAGTCTATTCACATGTTTAGTTTACCCATTGGTCTATGGATGATGCTGGCAAAAAGTTCAAGTCTAACCCCAATAGCTTGAACATCTTAGTCTAGAACCTACCTATGAAACGCCTATCTAGATCACTAACAATAGTCCTCAGCACTCCCCTGTATTTAACCACATTCTTCAGGAACAATCGAGCTGCCTCATCCGTTGAGCACTCCTTGGTTACGGGAATGAAAACTCCATATTTGGAAAACCTATCCACCACTACCATGATACTTTTGAATGCCTCTGCCTTGGGTAGACCAACTATAAAGTCTAAAGAAACACTTTTCCATAGTTGCTCTAGCACTGGCAATGGATCCAAGAGACCACCTAGTTTTTTAAGCTCTACCTTGTCCTATTGGCATACAAGACAAGTCTTCACATAGGCCTCCACATCGTCTCTCATGTGCGGCCATTAGTACTGGTCCTCTAGCAACGCCAAGGTATGGCTCACCCCTAGATGTCTAGCCCACCTTAACTCATGGCACTCTTGCAAAACTTCCTTGTGAAGCTTCCCATGCTACGGCACAAACAGTCTACTGCCCCTGGTGTACAACAAACCATCCTACACCTAAAACTACCTAGTCTTACCTTGTTAGGCATATTCCATAAGAGCCTTGGCTGTAGGATCATGCACAAGTCCCTCTTTGATACGTGACACTAGTGACCCCTCTGGTTGGCTAATGGCAACAAGCTTAGCTTTCCTGCCCAGGGCATCTGCCACCAAGTTTTCCCACCCTGGCTTGTACTCCATCTAGAAATCAAATTCTATAAGAAAATCTTGCCATCTTACCTGCTTGGGGACAGCTTCTTCTACATCTAGAAATAGTTAGTCACCACATTGTCTGTCCTAAATATGAACCTCGACCCCAACAAGTAATGGTGTAAGCAGTGCACCACTACAGTCATCTCCTTCTCTTAGACTATGTACTTATGTTCAATCTCGTTCAACTTTCTGCTCTTGAAGACTAGATGTCCCTTTTGCATCAACACACCCCCTATGGCAAAGTCTGATGCATCCGTATGCACCTCATACGACATGGAAAAGTCTAGTAAGGCCAAGACTGGCTCCTCGCTCATAGCTTATTTTAACCTGTCAAAGGCTTCCTGGCACCCTACGTTCCACTCCCATGCTCTCTTTTTCTTAGCAAGTCAGTCAATTGTGTGGCTATTGTTGAGTGACCTTTGATGAAGCATCTGTAGTAGTTGACAAGCCCAGTGAATGACCTCAACTTAGTTACCTTGGCTGGCGGTTCCCACTCCAGGATGGCATGCACTTTGCCTTCATCCATGCATATCCTGCCACCTCCCACTATGTGGCTTAGGAATGGGATCTCTTACTAGGCAAATGAGCACTTCTCCCTCTTAACAAATAGCTTGTGCACCCGTAACACCTCGAACACCTATCTTAAATGGTCTACATGCTCTTTCAAAGTCTGACTATATATCATAATGTAATCCAAATAAACCACAACAAACCGATCAAGGAATGACTAAAGTACCTTGCTCATAAGGGTGCAAAATGTTGTTGGGGCATTTGTGAGTCCAAATGGCATCAACAAGAACTCATACAAACTATACGAGTGACACATGCTATCTTTGGCTTATCTCTCTCTGTGATCCTAACTTGGTAGTAGCTCGACCTCAAATCTAGCTTGGTAAACCACCTTGTGCTTGCAAGTTGGTCGAACAAGTCCGCAATGAGTGGGATAGGATACTTGTTCTTAACGGTCAGCTTATTCAAAGCCTGGTAGTCTATGCACAGCCATAATGACCCATCATGCTTGCACTGGAATAGAACTGGTGCACTATATGATGCTTTTGATGGCCTAATGAAGCCAGCATCAACTAACTCTTTGAACTGCTTCCTTAACTCCTCCAACTCTGGTAAGGACATTCGATAAGGGGCTCTAGCTAGTGGCTTGGCCTCAAACACCAGCTCAATCTTGTGGTCCACCTCTCTCTTAGGTGGTAGCTGGCTAGGTTGCTTTGTAGGCATCACATCACTAAAGGTCTTCACCACTTTTAGCACCTCTAAGGGTGACTTGATCTTTTTCTCCTTTGGTTCTTCATACTTTAGGGCTACTAAGAAGGTGTCTTCCTTTCGACTTACCGCCTTGGCAAATTGGATGGCTGACACCACCCGTGACCTAACTCTAGACCCTCTCTTCAATGGTACTAGGCATTGGCACCGTGCATCCAAGATGCAAATACAATTGGTAAAAAGCACAAGGAGGGAGTTAATCCGAATAAGGAAATCCAACCTAATCATAAACTCATAGTCATCAAGGGGTATTACCTTTATTGTCTCTTTGCCTTTTCAGTCTCCAAGCTATAACTCCACTCCCCGCACTATTCCAATGGCTAAAACCTCCTTGGAGTTCACCATTTTAATGGTACTAGTCCTTTTTTGCACCTTTAGTCCGAGCTTCTGGGATTCATCACCTAAAATAAAAAGATGTGAGGCACCTGTGTCCACCAGTGCCCTCACCTTTTGACCCGTAACCATCAGATCCGTAAACATCAAGCCTTTTGGTTTGTAGCTCCCTTTACTCTAGATAGCATTAAGCACAAATGACCTAAGCTTTGCTACCTTTACCTCTGGCTCCTTGTTAGACTCCTTGTCTACAATAGCCAACTTGCCCTTTTATGGGTAATTATGCACTATATGGCTCTCTCCACATAGGTAGCATGCGACCGACTCTCGCTCCACCTTTGTTTTTCACTTGCCTGCTGGTGGTTTCCTCTCGCCATCCTTGGTTGAACGGTTCTGGTCCCTATCCTTGGACTCCCGATCATGATCTTTCCCTTTAGATTGCTTCTTTCAGTCCCTCTCATCCTTACCCTTACCCTTAGGCTTGGAAGGCTCAAACTTGTTTCAAAGGCTTAAACTCTATCAAAGACTCAACAGTAGTTGTGGCCTTAGCCAAGTCATAAACTCCCCTCCATTATAGCTTATGCTTCACCTATGAAAGCAAATAAGGCATCCTTCTCAGCTATATCCAAGATCTGAAGCATCAGTTTAGAGAATCTCTAGACATATTCCTTTATGTCCCATTGCTAGCTCAACCTGCACAATTTTACCTATACCTCATAATCAGCATACTCTGGGTAAAACTACTCCCTGAACTATTTTTGAAACTTTGCCTATGTTTCAATCTTGGCACTCCCACACCTAACATCATCACACTTACACCTCCACCATAATAAGGCTACATTAGTAAGATACATAGCAGTAGTGCTTACCTTTATCACCTCATCCTTCATACCCATGGCTTGGAAGTACTGCTTCATACCTCATAAGAAGTTGTCTACTTCCTTGGCTGCCTTAGTCCCTTTGAACTCTTTGGGCTTGAGGACATCTATCCTGGACTTAGACACTCCAACAAATATACCATTCCCAATGGTAGTTTTATAAGTAATGAGCTTGTTGGTGAGCTCTTCTATCCTCTTGTTCATGGCCTCCATGCCATCGTGTATGGTCTTCACCATAGCCTTCAAGGTCTTATTCTTATGGGTGATCATGTCCATGCCTTTATTGAGAGCAGCTTACAACTCACCACTGAGCTCCTTCTTTATGGAGTCTAGCACTTCAACGTGAGTCTCCACATCCTTAAGCTTCTCTTGCATGTCTATGTGCACCTCCACCTTGGCCAGCCTACTGTCCATGGTAGACTAAATGCCTCTTGAATTGGCTTTCTTGCCTCTTCCATGCCCTTGCTCTTACGCCTTTGGTTGCTAGCTAGCCACATCACTTTGGGATGCCATCTCTTCGACTGAGATCTGACTGCACAATATAAACACACAGAATCGAACTGCTTTGATACCAACTATCATGGGCTTTAACCTTAGACTCAGAATTCGTGTGGCCTTAGGCTTGGAATCACCTCATTCTTACCTAAGTCAGCCTAAAACACTAGCAGGCGGGCACTAGAACAATAGGAAAGACTGATTGTGCAAGTTTGAGAGAAATAGGAAAACAAGATAGCTTGCTGGAATATGTTTTGTATTCACTGAAACAAAAATGTATGATGGTGTACAAATAAGGGTGGAGCAGCCCTCATTTTATAGTTAAGGCTCCCAGCTACATTGATGGCTAAATCCCTAGAATCAAGGTTAAAATCAAGGAATTACAAAGATTACAATCAATCAGGATTCTATCTCTTGATTCTAAGGGTAAACCAGATCTATTAGAAGGTTCCTGTTGATCTTGTGTTCTTCTAAAAGATCCCCTTATGTATCTCACATCTTAAGCCCTGCTTGATATGGTGTAGACATCATGCAGGCCAAGCCTTGGCCTGACAGGCTAGCCTGTAGGCTGTGTCGGTGTTTTGGCCTTCCCTCCAAGGCCTTGTATGCTAACTCTCGCTAGTGTGCCTGGTGTGTGGGCCTCAACCTTAAGTGCGCATGCTGGTGAGCCTGATGTGCTTGGTGCACCTACCTAGGGCGTGACACCTACACTAGAAGATAGTGTGTGCTGATAGAGTTTGAGGCAAGTGCCTTCACCAAGGGTAAGCCCATCCTTATAACAAATACTAAGGGCATTCGGTCCTTATTTACTTGGAAGCTCAAAAAAAGGATTTCATCACCTGATTGAATCAGTTGCAATGGAGAACATCATTCATCTCCAACCCCAGAAAGATGCAGTGTAAAAAAATGAAGTGAGAAGACTTTGGTGGGTGTGTAGGGGGAGGGATTAATCGAAGTGACGAAGGATTGAATCTCAATAGATCATCATAGCAAGGCTACTTTACCATTTATAATACCCCATTGCATGTTTAAGTCATCTACGAAGGATTCTACTCATCGCTTAATAGGAATTGAGCTCCAATGAAGCCTATGTAGCTTGTCCGTAGCAGGGGCTGCACCTATGACACATGCCTTTGGAGGCCATGCATCCATGCTAGAGGTCAACAATTGGATGATGGGCACATGCATCACTTCTAGCCTAGATTTTGACTTAGAGGCATTCAATCATAATCCAGTGCATGATAGCTTCTTGCCACTAGCTTTTCAACCAAGCATGATGACCAATTATGCAAATCAATAGTTCTTCTCATTCTAGGTTGAAATACTATTGCAACATTGCTATTAGTAGGGTAAAACTAACCTATCTCATAATGGTCTAAACCTAGCTCAAATTTTATATTAGTGGGTGAACAATCCAACACTTAGAGAATTTTGCTTTACAATGATGGGAAGAGCTGAAATCGAAGGATCAAAAAGTAATGTCGCTAATGAATACTTCATTACCACAAGCTAATTATCCTTATGGTAACTTTTCTAATGCCTCTAGCTTCAAATTTTAAAGGTCTAAAAGATCGATAGGCCGTGCTTTCATGGCTCATATTTATACTAGAAATCATAATGAAATAAGCCTTTTCCTTTTTGTTCCACATAAAATTCTTGTTCTCGTTGAGATTATCATAGGACACTTGTGTTATCTTTTAATAGATGTGCTGCCCCAGCAAACTCTCCACTTAACAATGTCTTCTACCTGGATAGATTGATCAAGGCTGGCTTTATGTCTAAAAAAAAGAGTTGTGCCCCACCTTCGATTCATGAAATAAGTAAAATAACATTAAAAGAAATGGTATTTCAATTTCATCAGAGGGCTCCCACTTACCCTACACCTCTCAAGTCATTTCACAAAGTTAGACTAGAGTCAAGCTCAATTAGGTCTTCTTTTCTATTGGTTCTACCGAGCCCATTCCCTTGGTTGTGGTTTTGCTGGATAGTCGACAAGGACAATAAGAATCTTGTTAATCCACTCATGTGTGTCACTAATTAGATGTAGCGACATTTGGCTACCTCAAAAGAGTCATATTACTCCCACGATCGGTTGAAATTCTTCACTTTGACATTTAGAGCACTGGGCAAAAATCACATTGAGTGAGCATCCCTAGGGACCATCGCAATGCTTTGTTTTAATTAAACAGTCGGATTCCTCTAGTCTATACGAATTTTGAGTTGACTATTCATCACTTGGGGAAGGCCCCTGAGGGAGCCATTCCTAGTCCATCCTAAGCCTACATGTATCGAATTGCTGTCACCGTGGGGGCAGCTCGAGTAGTACATTGGTAGCCAAAAGGTTCAAGACTAGGACCCCCATGCCTAACCCTCAGAGCCAATCCTTTTCCCAAGGTTAGAGATCCATTTTGTTGACTTCCCTTACCTACATTGTTCCATCAACTAGAGCTTGTTCAATTTGGAAACCCATGCAATTATGAGTACAATTGGGCATGAATAGCACTCATTCCTCCATATTTTCAAATGCTACTAGGGCAAACATGACATAATGTGATATGCGTTGCTTTTTTGGCGAATGGAACCTACCTCTAATTGAGTTATTTCTAGGGTGGGTAGGTCATTAAATAGAAAAGATAACTCTTCCTGAGGCCTCCATCGATATCTTTGGAATCCCTAATGTTGCTGTTAGCCATTGTGTCCCAATTTAGAAATTTTAACTAAATTTCCTTTCAAAGCTCATGTTGGACCCATCTCTAAGGATCTACTAACCTATGTACAAGTGTTGTTCACATGGAACCTTTCCCTTCTTTGGCCTTCAAAGTTCTGATTTGAATATTTGCTATTGCCACCAAGATCTGCACCGACAATCTCTTTGCAAAGGCTTGTGCACTAAGTTTTGTAGCAACCATCATATCTTTCTACTCATCGGGGCTTGGCCCTTGCCTCGATGATTTAGTATAGGTCACGTGCTTAAGCGCCATTTATTTTTTAAGCTAGTTGATTTGACAGGTGGGTTGTTACACTCTTCTTAAAGGATTTTGACTTCCATGATCACCGTCTTACTATCTTAATCGACCAACACCTTCGAGGGTTCTAGGTTAGCGCACAATTAGGCACTATAACCCAACTTTTAGTTCATCCTGTGTCACTAGTTCTACTTACCAAAAATAGCCCTCTTAGAGGTCTCGATTCCATGGAGCATCTCAATGAAGTAGTTGCATCATCCTACTTATTAAAAGTTTGAAAATAGGTTAAGGGCATTGTGCCCCAATGCCTCTAACCATGGCTTTACCTAATAAAACTCGCTAAAGGCTCCATCTATCCTAATGGAAACTTTATAAGAAACTAGCTACTAGATGGTTCAATTAGTTTTTCACCCCTATACCCAAGTTAGATGAATGATATACACATTAGTATCTTTGTGGGCTTAGCCCCACTCAGGCATAGTTCACCTTAACAGGTAAGCTCACACTCAAATCTTTCTTAAAAGATCAAGGTCAGTCGGTGGTGCACCTGTGAAGGATCCCACCAACTAGCTTTCTTGCACCTTATAGGTTATCTAGCATGTTAACTTGCACACATGTCACACTCTTTGGTCTACGTTTCAAGACAAGCTAGATAAAGAGCTCGCAGGCTAATGCCAAGAGTGCATGAGTGTCGAGGCATGTTGAGACGATGTGTGATATGTTCCACGACCATAGCGACAATGTCTCTATGGGCATATCGAAAGCCCAGAGTTAGGCAGCCACTACGACACATTTTAGTCCACTCCCTAAGCCAATCAATGGACTGGCTCTCACCATTCCACATCTAACTGGGATGCATCATCGTCCCCCATCCATTTCCCTTTTGATAATTTCAAGCACTTTTTTACTCTCTTTTCAAAGTCTTTTTCATCTTTCCCTTGTAATACTTCTTCACTATTGCTCTCTCACTCATATTCAGCCTTGGATGAAATTTACCACCTAATTAGGGCTGCAATCCCAAACAACCTGACTCATATATAGAGTCTCATGGTGCGATAGGATCCAAGCACAATAGGACTCTCACTCTCTTTAACACCCCTTTCTATAGGACTGAGGCCTAGTCTATCACTAAGTATGCCTCACCATACTACAATTTGGACTCCAAGGGTTCCCGATTCTCAAGATGGGCTTTTTCTAGTTCACTCATTGTTACTAGAATCCTAGTAAGTTTCTTTTCCTTTGCTTATTCATATGCTTAAACTCAACAGGTAATCCTACCTGACCTAAGGTCACAGTGTGAGCATCGACTGAGTGATATGGAGGGTCCAATGGGTTTAGTTGGATGAGTGCATGTCACCAGAGATGATTCACACTATGAGCTTTAGCATTGATGGTCACAAGGCTTTGATTGCCAGGGACTTGTTTTTAGGCCAACCACAATAGATGAGGTCACTAGAGGCCATCTTTTGCCCTATTACTAGGAGCCCGATGGGAGAGAGGTTAGAAAGGGTGATGATGCATGGTAGCTAGGAAGCCATGCCTTCGGCATAATGGCTAAAGGTGCAACTTGCATTCAAAGAATTGATGGTTCATAAAATTCTATAATTCACACCAAGTATCATATTTCATTGCATTGTTCATCGATGTGAGAGTTGAGATATCCATTATCGAGACTCATTTTGATTTTTCATGACAAAAGGAGTCATGGTGCCACCCGTGCATGTACTACAAATAGGATGGTGACAGCACACACACTCTTTTTCATTCTATTTTCTTAGTGGGATTTGTGTTGGGGGTTTGTTATTTAGCCCTAGGTAATGATACCAATTATTTCACTTGCTCGAGAGCCAGAATGAAGTGACCATCATGCATGTTTAAGGATAGAAGAGGCATGAGGCTCAGGGTACGGAGACATCCTTGCCCTCTCGGTGTTTCGTTAAAACATTTGCAGGTCTTTTGTTAAACGGGTTTGAACAATGATTCTTTCGTAGGTTCACCTATGAAATCCTTTTTATGACTTTTTTTTCCTCTAAATGATAAGGTTTAGTGGATTCTTATGACATCACAGTCTGAGCTCTCATTCATTAATGAAATTAACCAAACAAATCACTCCACCAACTAAGATTAGCCATGCACCGTCACCCATATGAATCCTTGCTATGTTTGGACTTAGTAAGTTTCCTCATGTTAAGTCAAATTAAGTCGCAAGCTCCACTCTTGGTGGTGCCCTTCTATCAATTCTTTTAAGTTTTAACCTTGAGACCATACTCACCCGAAACCCAAAGACTTTGATTTCTCATAAGGTGTTGACGGAGTCCTAAAAATAACATCCATTGATCCCTAGTTGGCATCATTAATGGTTGAGACTAGGATAGTATCTGATTGTCTTTGAGCCCCCAGCTTTTATTCTTAATTAATGAAAACATCATTAGCAAATGCTTTTGCAATTATTTGTCGTTCATAAATCCATTAATTTTACCTCTGACTATTAAATATGAATGCCTCTAATCGTCCCTGTAGGCACCAATTTCATTCTTTTTTTTTTATTATTATATAATTTTGTTATTTTTTTATTATTATATAATTCTGTTTATTGTTATTATTATTATTGTTATTATTAATCTTTAAAACAAAAGGAAAAAAAGTAAAAAAAAAAATTTAAAAAGAAAAAAATCTTTGATTTCAACTCTGGTAGCCGAAATCAAGCTGCCAGAGTGGTCCAAATTTCTTCCTGACACTGCCTAACATGGCAGCATGAAATCCGATGACTAAAAGTCATCGGATGACAGCCAAATTTTCCACAAAAGTATCCCAAAAGATTTGGGATCTTGAATCTCAAAAGCTCTATAAATAGAGCTAATCTCTACAAGGAAAGGACAAAAAAAGAAGAAAATAAGAGGGAACAAACACAATAAAAAAAATAACAAACACAAAAAAAAATTTTCAAAAATGAAATTCTCAATCCAGGAAGTTATAGATTTTTTTTGAAAATATTAGGCTTGGAAAGGTGTTTAGAAAGCAAAAAAGATCATTAGGGGAATTTTTGGGAATTTTTGAAAAAATTTTTGGGCCATCAGAAACTGGAAAAGTTTGAATTTTTCAACGATCGTTGAATTTTTCAACCACAGAATCTGGGAATCTTTAAATTTTTTGACACTATTGAAGTTTTCGACCATCGGTGCATGGCAGCAACCGATCGGAAACTGGGCTCCACGACGGCCAGCATAGGGGCTAGGTTTTCTAAAGAGAGAAGCTCTGGGTAGAGAAAGAAAGGGGAAAGGAGAAAATAAAGAAAAAAACCAGAAATAAGCCTTTTATAAGCCCTTCAAAATGAAATCATTTTGGACATCTGGACTGAACTCGACCCGCGTCAACCCGACCCGTTTTATAGGTTTTTCTTTTTCTTTTTATTTTCCATTTTGATTTTGATTTTTAATTTTTATGTTTTTTTATTATTATTGTTATTTTATATTATTACTAGTAATAATTTTTTTAAAAAACAAATAAATAAATAGAATAAAAAATGAAATTGAAATAAAATAAAGACTTAAAAAATATATAAATAAAAATTTAATAATAATAACTACTTAAAGGAAATAAATTTTATTACAAGCAACAATATTATTTAAATTTCACCAAAGTGTAGGGATAATTTAAAAAAATAATTTTTGCTAAAAAATAAATAAAAATTGATAAATAAAAAAATAAATTGTTTAAATGTAATTTTTAGAGAAAGCTAAAAGAGTTTAGTTTTCTTTAATTATTGCAAGTAAAAATAATTTTTCGAATTTCGCCATAGAGCTGGGATAATCCAAAATTATTTTCACTAAAATAAAGATTGATTTAAACAATGCAAAATAATAATAAAAAATAATAAAAAATGAAAATAATAATAATTAATATTTTGAATATTTAAAAATATAAAAAATTGAAAGAGTTCGATTTTCTTTAATACAAACAAGAGATTAATATTTAAATTTCACCGGTGATTTAGGATAATCTAAATTTCTTCTTGTAAAAAGTAATTAAAGTATAAATGGCATTTAAAGAAGTGGTAAGGAAAGGACAACATGTGTGGGCTAACTTGTAGGGAATACAATGACCATGGATGATGCCTAAGAAGGACGATCAGTTTGGGCTGAGGTACAAGCCAACTCAAAAAGAAAGAATGAAGTTCATAGAGGAAAAAATAGAAAAAAAGTTGGCTCATTTTTTAGGGTAAAAAGTAGAGACTAAAGACCTTTTTTTTCTCCCCCTTTATGACACTTTCATCTCAGCTGGCTATATCTATCCAAATGTAGCAAGAAACATAGGGAAAGAGTTTACACCATTGTTGAAAAATATCTTCGTTGAATTTTCAATACAAATGGTGGGTAAAGAAAAAGAAAGCAAAGATCTAGGTTGTCCATGGGTTTATCTTACACCTCATGGTACAGAATTAAAAAATTGGCATGTTGGGGAGCTACCTGTTGTTTTTAAATTTCTTCCAAAGTAATGTGTTGAACCAAATCTAAATAAATGTCTTATATGTGTTTGTTTCCTCATTTTCAATTGAATAAATGATAAGTGTAGCATATTTGTTCATTTTTTTTTGCCTCTTTCATTTCAATTCCTTGCATCTACATTTTGTCCATTTCACTTATTTTCAGGTATCTAAATAATGAATATGAAAATCATCATGACAATTTTCCAAGAATTGATTTTGAAATTTTTGTTTATATTGGTGAACTTGATGATGAAGAGAATGTGGAAGACCATGCAATATCCCCATAATTATTGAAATTAGTGGAATAAGAAGAGAAGCAAATCATGCCTCATTAAGAAGCCACTAAAGTTGTTAATTTGGGGGACGAAGAAACTAAAAAGGAATTAAGATTGGTACTTCGATGTCATCACCAATAAAGCAAGAGTTGATAAAGTTACTACATGAATATGTAGATATATTTGCTTGGTCATATCAAGATATGCCAGGGCTGGATACTAAAATTATAGTGCATAAGCTACTATTGAAGCTTGAGTGTAAACCAATTAAATAGAAGCTGTGAAAGATGAAACTTGAAATGTTGTTGAAAATAAAGGAAGAAGTGAAAAAGCAATTTGATACAGGATTCTTAGAAGTGGCCAAATATCCTGAATGGGTGGTGAATATGGTCCCAGTACCCAAGAAAGATGGCAAAGTAAGAATGTGTGTTAATTATCTGGATTTGAATAGAGCAAGTCCAAAAGATAATTTTCCATTGCCTCATATTGACACTCTAGTGGACAATACCGCTAGGCATTCTTTATTTTCATTCATGGATGGATTTTTAGGCTATAATCAAATTAAGATGGCATAAAAAGATAAGGAAAAGGTTACTTTTGTAACAGTATGGGGAATATTTACTATAAAGTCATGCCCTTAGTATTTAAAAAAGCTGGGGTAATTTATCAAAAAGCCATGGTAACTCTATTCCATGATATGATGCACAAAGAAATAGAGGTGTATATGGATGACATGACTGTCAAATCCCGTGAACAAGAAAATCATGTGACTAATCTCAAAAAGTTATTTAAGAGATTAAGAAAGTTTTAGCTCAAGCTCAATCCAACTAAATGCACTTTTGGTGCAACCTCAAAAAAATTGCTAGGATTTATTATTAGTAAAAAAGAAATAAAGGTGGATCCAGATAAGATACGTGCCATCCAAGAGCTACCACCTCCACACACACAAAAGAAGTAAGGGGATTTTTTGGGAGATTGAATTATATTGCTTATTTCATTTCCCAACTTACAGCTAAATGTGATCCCATATTTAAGATTCTTTGAAAACACGAGTCAGGAGAATGGGATGAAGATTGTCAAATGGCGTTTGAAAAAGTTAAAGAATACTTATCAAACCCACTAGTATTAATGCCATCTGTCCCTAGAAGACCTCTTATCCTATATTTAATGGTGCATGAAAAATCAATGGGATGTGTTTTGGGGCAACATGATGAAACAGGAAGGAAAGAACAAGCCATTATTACCTGGGCAAAAGGTTTACTGATTACGAGTCAAAGTATTCAACATTGAAAAAGATGTGTTGTGCATTAGCTTGAATAGCTCATCGACTCAGACAATACATGTTGTATCATACTACTTGGCTCATTGCAAAATTAGACCCAATCAAGTACATCTTTGAAAAACCTTCATTGTCAGGAAGAATAGCAAGATGGCAAGTGTTACTTTATGAATATGACATTGTATATGTGTCCCAAAAGGTAATCAAAAGACGTGCTATTACTAAATTTCTTACAAAACATGCTCCTAAAGATTATGTGCCTATGACATTTGATTTTCCAAATGAAGACTTATTGTCTATACTGTACATAGATAAAGAAGAGCAAAATGAAGATATATGGAAGATTTATTTTGATGGTGCATCAAATGCTTTGAGGCATGGTATTGAGTAGTTTTGATATCTCTAGAAGGGGATTACTACCCAATCACTGCAAAACTAAATTCTGATTGCACTAATAATGTTACAAAATATGAAGCATGTCTTCTAGGTCTTCAAGTTGCTTTTGAAAGAAAGGCCCATGCTTTAAAAGTTTATGGAGACTCTGCCTTAGTCATATACCAATTCAGAGGAGAATGAGAAACCAGAGACTCAAAATTGACTTTATACCAAAAGTATGTATCAGAATTGATCAAAAAATTTGAGAATATTTGGTTTCATCATTTACCTTGAGAAGAGAATCAGATGGTTGATGCATTGGCTACATTGGTAGCAATTTCAAATTAAATGAAAATGTTGAAATCTAACCTATCAAATTGAGCTTATGAGATAAACCAGCTTACTGTTCAAATGTTAAGGAAGGAGTTGATGGAAAACCATGGTATTTTGACATATTACAATATGTTAAATATCAATAGTACCCAGAGCAAATATAAGAGAATGATAAGAAAATGTTGAGAAGGTTGGCAATGAGTTTCTTTTTGGATGGAGAAATTTTATATAAGAGACCAAACACTATTAAGATGTGTGAATGCTACTAAACCGAAAAAGTTATTAGAAGAAATTCGTAGAGGTGTTTGTGGAACTGATGCAAACGGTCATATGATGACTAAACAAATAATAAGAGCAAAATACTATTGGTTGACAATGGAAAAAGATTGCATTGAGCATGCTAGAAAATGCCACAAATGTCAAATTTATGCAGACAAGATTTAAGTTCGTCCAATGTCCTTGCATGTTATGTCAACACCTTAGCCTTTCTCTATGTGAGGAATGGATATGATTAGGCCCATTACACCAAAAGCCTCAAATGGACATTGATTCATTTTAGTGGTAATTGATTACTTCACAAAGTTGGTAGAAGTAGCTTCATATGCCAATGTGACAAGAATGTTAGTCTGCAAATTCATCAAGAAAGAGATCATGTGTCGTATGGCCTTCCAGAAAGGGTCATTTCGAATAATGCTCTTAATTTGAATAATAAAAAGATGATTGAGGTTTGCACTCAGTTTAAAATCAAACACCATAAATCAGCACCTTATCATCTAAAGATGAATGGGGCAGTTGAAGCAGCAAATAAAAACATATAAAGAGAATTATTGAAACGATGATAGATGTGTATAAAGATTGGCATGAAAAGCTACCATTTTCATTACATGCTTATCAAACTTTGATGCACACATCTATGGGAGCTACACCGTTTTCATTGGTATATGGGATGGAGGCAGTGTTACCCATCGAAGTTGAAATTCTTTTTTTGCGCATTCTCATGGAGGTTGAGTTAGAAGAATCTAAGTGGGTTTATGTTTGATATGAACAATTGAATCTCATTGAAGAAAAGAGATTAGTTGCACTTTACCATGGCCAACTGTATCAAAGAAGAATGATGCGAGCTCATGACAAGAAAGTTCACCCATGACAATTTTAAGAGGGAAAATTAGTATTGAAGAAGATCTTTCTTAACCAATAGGATCCTTGAGGAAAATGGACTCTTAATTAGGAAGGCCCATATATGGTGAAAAAAGCTTTTTTTGATGGGGCACTGATCTTGGCAAGAATGGATAAAGATGATTTGTCAAATCCAGTCAATGCTGATGTAGTAAAAAAGTATTATGCTTAAAAAAATAAAAAAAAGCAAAATGAATTTAAAAGATATCTGAGTTGAAAACATGAAAGGGCAGCTTAGATAAAAATAAAAGGGGATAGTGAATGGAGTGGCTCAATTCTCAATATGTGCCAAAGATCTCAATGGTTTTGGACTAGTTTAGTTTGCTACATTTTTAAAAAGTCAAAGGCACCAATTAAAAGTCTTCAGAAAATAATCCATGATGAATTAGTTCATGATGATCTGAATATTTGTTATGTGATTAATTGTTGTCCTTATTTTATCCTTTTTTATAACGCATGAAACACTTCTCCATTTTACCAAAATAAAATACCACTTTGTTTATCCTTTCTTTTGTCCCTCTCATTAAAAAGAGAAATGTGCAATGTGTTATAATTGTTTGAAATTCAAAAGGTGATGAAAGAATAACAATGACCATAAAAGACACACACATTATTTTGAAGGAGATTTAAAATGATAAGCAAAATAGTAGGGAACAAAGGTTAATGAGAAAAGTGTCCTATAGGTCATAAAGTGGTTGACATGAAATATGGGATATGAAGAGAAATCTTTTTTTATCTGAGCTTCATCAACAGTTGGAATGCTTAGGATTCAAGAGAAGAAGAAAAGAAACAAACTTTAAGAAATTTTGAGGATTAAAAGAAAATGACAACAAAAAAAAAAAAGAGAAAGAAAATGGTCTTTTCATTTGCAAAATAAGTGGATTTGCATCATAATCATCATTTATTGCATGGCATTGCAAAAAATGAAAATGTCATTCATGCATTCATGTGACACGACAGATGTATGGGTCTAGGACAATCCAAGACCAACAAAAGAAAAAGTCAAAAGTAGGAAAGATGTGAACCCTTTGCTTAGAGAAATTTTTCAAATACTATGCCTCTCAGATTTTTAATTTAAAGTTTGTTGCCTTTGGTTAAAGGAGCTTTAGAATTTAAAGTTTATTGCCTTTGGTTAAAAGAGCTTTTGAATTTAAAGTTTGTTGCCTCTGATGAGAGGAGCCTTTTAACATTTAAAGTTTGTTGCCTTTGGTTAAAGGAGCTTTTTGAATTTAAAGTTCGTTGCCTTTGGTTAAATGAGCTTTTGGATTTAAAGTTTGTTGCCTTTGGTAATAGAGCTTTTTAATTTAAAGTTTGTTGCCTCTGGTGAGAAGAGCTTTTTGAATTTAAAGTTTTATAGCCTCTGTTTAGAAGAGCCTTTCAAATTTTCTTTCAAAAAAAAAAACTTTATGTTGAACGTTTCATTTTTGTATGTATTTATCTAAACAAAATTGGTGTCTTTTTGTCTTTGCTTTATTCCTAATTCTCAGAAATAAGCAAAGAGGGGCAGCTGTAGGCACCAATTTTATTCTTTTTTTATTATTATTATATAATTTTGTTCTTTATTATTATTATTATTATTATTACTATTATTATTAATCTTTAAAACAAAAGGAACAAAATAGTAAAAAAAAAAGTCTTTGATTTCAACTATGGCAGTCGAAATCAAGCTACCAGAGTGGTCCAAATTTCTTCTTGACACTGCCTAACATGGCAGCATGAAATCCGGTGACCAAAAGTCATTGGATAGACACCCAAAATTTCCACAAAAAGATCCCAGAAGATCTAGGATCTTGAATCTCAAAAACTCTTTAAATAAAGCTAATCTCTGCAAAGAACTGACAAAAAAAAAAGAAGAACAATAAGAGGGAACACATACAATAAAAAAAAAGATAGCAAACACAAAAAAAAAAATTTTGAGAATGAAATTCTCGATCCAAGAAGTTGTAGATTTTTTTTGAAAAATATGGGCTTCGAAAGGTGTTTAGAAAGCAAAAAGGATCATTGGGGGAATTTTTGAAAAATTTTTTAGGTCATCGAAAATTTGAAAAGTTTGAATTTTTCGATGACCGTTAAATTTTCAGCCACTGAAATTTATGAATCTTTGAAATTTTTGGCACTATTAAAGTTTTCGGCCATCGGTGCACAGCGGAAACCGAAAGGAAACTGGGGTCCATGATAGTCGGCATAGGGGCTGGGTTTTCTAGAAAGAGGAGCTCTTGGTAGAGAGAGAAAGGGGAAGGGAGAAAAAAGTAGAAAAAGGCCTTTCATAGGCC
This sequence comes from Durio zibethinus, assembly GCF_047325235.1. Classification (NCBI taxonomy): domain Eukaryota; kingdom Viridiplantae; phylum Streptophyta; class Magnoliopsida; order Malvales; family Malvaceae; genus Durio; species Durio zibethinus. The sequence goes on along the minus strand of NC_143164.1, from coordinate 444,563 downwards.
CTTCAAAATAATGTCGTTTTAGACGTCTGGACAGAACTCGACGCACGCAGGATCCGCGTGCCATCCCGACTTATTTCGTAGGTTTTTCCTTTTCTTTTTATTTTCCATTTTGATTTTTATGTTGATTTTTTATGTTAATTTTTATGTTTTTTTAATTATTATTGTTATTTTATATTATTACTGGTAAAATTTTTTAAAAAACAAATAAATAAATAGAATAAAAAATGAAACTGAAATAAAATAAAAGACCTAAAAAAATATAAATAAAAAATTTAATAATACTAACTACTTAAAGGAAATAAATTTTATTACAAGCAAAAATATTATTTAAATTTCGCCAAAGTGTTGGGATTTCAAAAATAATTTTTGCTAAAAAATAAATAAAAATTGATAAATAAAAAAATAAAATTATTTAAATGAATCTTTTAAATATAATTTTTAGGGAAAGCTAAAAAAGTTTAGTTTTCTTTAATTATTGCAAGTAAAAGTAATTTTTCAAATTTCACCATAGAGTTTGGATAATCCAAAATTATTTTTACTAAAATAAAGATTGATTTAAACAATGTAAAATAATAATAAAAAATGAAATTAATAATAATTGATATTTTGAATATTTAAAAATATAGAAAATCGAAAGAGTTCGATTTTCTTCAATACAAACAAGAGATTAATATTTAGATTTTACCAGTGAGTTGGGATAATCTAAATTTTTCTTATAAAAAATAATTAGGGAATAAATAATACAAAATTTTAAAATAACCATAATATTTAGATTTGACCGAAGAGTCAGGATAATCTTAAACTTTGTTCAAAATTTTGGGAACTCACCAAAGAGTCGTGATGTTCTTAAAATCCTTTTTAAATAAATAATTAAAATATCTTATGATGAAGATTCGAGAATTTTGTGAATGGTCAATTTTCTCAAAATATTTTGTAAGTAGTGATTTTCTATAAATTCCACCAAAGCGTTGGAGAATTTATTGAATATGAAATAATAATAATAATGTTAATTTCGAAAAAAAAAAACTTGTTTTAAAATAAATTTTAGGAAATTAAACTTAAATAAAAAAGACCCCGTTATCAAAATTATAGGATTACGTATGTTTAAATGATACCATTCTTCGAACAGGCGATGTGAGGGTACTAATACCTTTCTCACACGTAACCGTACTCCTAGACCTAGTCCTAATTTCGCATACCTAAATTTCTTTTAGTAAGTTTTAATTAATTTTAAAATTTTTTTACTAAAAGATGATATTTTTGCTGGCCAATCATACCCTATAAAAAGATTGGTGGTGGATCCGAAAATTTTCATCAAGTTTAGCGATTGAGTCCCCACAGATGAAAAATCATTATGATAGTCCCTATTAATCATTACTCCAATCCCAAAGGCCAACAAAATAGGATGAAATCCTATGATGTTATCCCATGCTAATGTATACAAGTGTGGGCCTACTTTGAGCACTATAATTTCTTCAAAGTAATAGTGTCAGAGGAATGACCCAGCCAGTTAAAGCTACGAGTGCATTGCTGGTAGTAGGAACTAGTATATCGATGCTCACAATGAGCAGATTGGACAACCCAAACCTAGTTCCAACTATGAGCTTTTTAATTGCAACAACTTAAATAAATGCTATTGGAGCTAGAATTACCTCAACTACTAGCACCAAACTTGCCTTCCAAAGGATTCTTGTTAAGGGATTTAGATTGTACTCATTCCAATTACCAAACTTATAGAGCTTGGTATTGTTATTTATTATCACTACCTCCTTGTGTCAGGATTAGGTAATTTGCATGCCTACTACTTTTCTTGGATGCAGTAGCTATTTCTCTAGCTTCTTCTTCGAAATTGAACCTTAATTCTTTGTCACTCGTCACCACCATAATAGGCCACTATCCTACCATCGAAAGTTGATAGGGTAAAAATTTGAATGATGCATCATAAGCATAAAGGTTATGCAATCCGTCAAGTTATCATGAATCATCAAAGTAACGGGCAAAGCCCATATCGACCTTTTATCTAACAAAAGCATCTCTTCCAGAAATCAAGGTTTGTTACACGTATTAGCTTTAGAATTACTACAATTATTCAAGTAGTAGATACCATCAAATAAATAATAGCCGATTTAATGAGCCATTGGCAATTTCATAGTCTAAATTAGTTCTTACTTACACATACATGGCATAATCTGTGAGACAAGCATATAACTATTGGCAAGACAAACCAAGTAGCATTCCTTTAAGACCTTGTCATTGCATGGGCCTCAATGCACTAATTGAGCAACAGAGAGAGCCAACATGGAGCACAAGCATCATGCATATCAAGCACGTAAAATGCATGGCATTGGATGAACAAGGGCTAAGAGCCTATGCCCACAAAACATTTTGCATCCAAGAGAATGATTGAACACTAGTGCACCAATATGGCCATAAAGGTTCGGGTGGCACACTTGGGACATAGGGCATGATTGAGGTTCAACCCATACCTCGTAAGGGCACAAGATAGATGAAGGATGGCAAGACATGTAGTTTTCATCAATTTAGGTATATAGCATAGGATCTCAATTGTGCCCTAAGGGTACCATGACCATATGAGGGTGATTAAAGAGGATGATGGGATGACAGTGGGACATCGATCCAACGTGCATGTGCGGGCATTGCTAGAATGATTAGGGAGAATGTCATGGACTACGCATGAGTCTTAGACCAAAAAGGTAACTGATGAGACTTGCTTAAGATAGTGCAGGTGAAGCACTATGAAAGATTGAAACCAAGGTCCTAATGGCAAATATTTTACCCAAGTATGGGGGCAAAGGCTAAGGCTAGAGTGTGGGAGTACACTTAAAGTTAGCTACATAGTGCCAGGGATGAGGACTACTCATTGGAAGGCTTTAGAAAGCCCTAGGATGTGGCATGGGTAGTCAAACATAAAAAGGCCTAAAAATGCCAAACATAAGCCAAGCACATTGGCATGGAAGCTTTTAGATCAACCTAGAGATAGGTTAGACGGACAGGCACAAAAGGGTATAGAGGTGCCTAGAGGCAAGCCAGGTGTGCAAGCACCATAGGTTCTAGAAGGGTCAAGTGCAGGTGTCACGCTCTGGGTGGGTGCGCCACGTGCACAGGCCCAAGCACTAAGGACCAAGACTTGAGCACCAGGGATAGTTGTAGGGGTTGGTGCAATAAGCATAAGAGAAGTGTCCAAACCACCTGTATAGCATGCAGGCTTGCCCGCATAGCCAAAACTAAGCCCACAACATGCCCGCACTACACCCAAGTGGACCTAGAGGAGCTAGGCCAATCTAGAATCTTATAAAGGCATCCAAGATCGACAACATTCAATAAAAAGATCTAGTTAACCTCAAAAATCAAGATGAGACTCATGTAATCTGTGTAATCTTTGTAATCTCCAATTTTTACTTGTAAATCCCATTATTTTAGGAGATAGCCAGAAGTAGAGCTGGGGACCTTAACTATAAATAGAAGGTCACCCCACATTTAGTCGTACACATATCTTTACATTCTGTTTCAGTAATACATAGAGCATATTCTAGCATTCTATTATGTTCACTACCTTGCTTATTCCACCCTTTCTTGTTCTTGTTTACCCACATGCTAGTTGCAAAGGTTGAACTTATGCATACAAAGTTAATTCCAAGCCATAAAATCACACAAATTCAGGCTTAAGTCTAGAGCCCATGATAGTTGGTATCAGGTAGGTTTCGTTTGCATGTTTTGTATGTAGGTTACTAAATCATTGTCAAAGAGATGGCATCCCAAAGCAATGTTTCTAACCAACAACCAGAAGCCTAGGAGCAAGGTCGTGGAAGGGGGAAGAAGGTTACTTTAAGAGACATTTAGTCTACCATGGATGGGAGGCTAACCAAGGTGAAGGTGACAGTAGTTGATGTAAGGGACAAGCTTAAAGTGATAGAGGCTCGCTTTAAGGATATGGACTCCAAGGAGGAGGAGCTCAAAGGCAAGATATAGGCTACCCTAAATGAGACAATTGACATGTTCACCTAAAGGAATGAAACCTTGGAGGCCATGATAGAGACTATGAACAAGGGGTTTGAAAAGCAACTCATTGCTTATAAGACTGCCATTGGGAATAGCATGTTCACTGGAATGTCTAAGTCTCATATGGAGATCCCTAAGCCCAAAGAGTTTAAGGGGACTAGAGCTATAAAGGAAGTGGATAACTTTTTATGGGGGATAAAGTAGTACTTTCGAACCACAGGCATACAGGACGATACCTATAAGGTAAGCACTACTTTTATGTATCTTATTAATGTCACCTTATCATGGTAGAGGCACAGGTGTCATGATGTGAGGCATCAGGGCACCATGATTAGAACCTAGGATGTGTTCCAAAAACAGTTCAGAAAGCAGTTCTACTTGAGTACCCCAATTATGTGACGTGAGTGAAGTTAAGCTGACTTACTCAGTAAGGGGACATAAGTTTGTCCAGAATTTCTTTGAATTGATGTTTTAGATTTCAAATTTGAATGAGACTAAAGGTTTGTTTGCCTTCACAGATAGGCTCAAGCCATGAGTGAAGCATGACTTATAAAGGAAGGGAGTTCATAAGCTAGCTAAGGCCATGACCATCATTAAGTCCTAGGTGGATTTCAAGCTGTAGAGCAAGTCAAAGTCTACCAAGACCAACAAGAGGTATTGGTAGAAATAGTCCAGGGGAAAGGATCGTGACCAGTAGTCCAAGGATGGAAACCAGGAACATTCGGATAAGGGCATCCAAGGTAAACCACTAAAAAGGAAATAGAAGGCTATGGGTGACCGAGAGCTGATCTCATGCTACATATATGGAAGAAGCCATATAGCATCAAACTGCCCATAGAAGAGCAAGCTAGCTACCATAGATAAGGAATTAGATGAAGAGCTAGAGGTTGGGATAGCATAGCTTGGGTCACTATTGCTTAATGTTGTCCATATTAAGGGGAATCGCAAGCCAAAAGGCTTGATGTTTGTGGATCTGATGGTTGTAGGCAAGAAAGTGAGCACACTAGTGGACACAAGTGCCTCACATTTGTTTATTTTAGGTGATAAAGCCCAGAAACTCAATCTAAAGGTGTAAAAGTGGACTAGTACCATCAAGATAGTGAACTTCAAGGAGGTTTCAGCCTTTGAAGTAGTGCGGGGAGTGGAGATACAGCTTGGAGATTGGAAAGGCAAGAAAACCATTAAGGTAATACTCTTGGATGATTATGAGTTTATGATTGGGTTAGATTTCCCTGTTCAAATTAATGCCCTCATTATGTCATTTGCTAATTGTATATGCATTTTGGATGCATGGTGCCAATGCTTTGTACCATTGAAGTAAGGGTCCAGGTTAGGTCCAAGGTGCTGTCAACCATTTAATTTGCCAAGGCAGTGAGCAAGAATGAAGACACCTTTTTGGCTACTCTAAAGTATAAAAAATTAAGGGGAAAAGAGACCAATACCCTGTTGGAAGTGCTAAAGATGCTGGAGACCTTTAGCGATGTGATACTTGCATAGCTACTAAGTAGGCTGCCACTAAATAGAGGGGTGGACCATAAGATCAAGCTAGTGCCCAAGGCCAAGCCACCAGCCAAAGCCTTTTATAGGATGTCGTCCCTAAAGTTAGAGGAACTAAGAAAGCAGCTTAGAGAGTTGATTGATACAGGCTATATCAGGTCTTTGAAAAGCCCGTATGGTGCCCCAATGTTGTTCCAACACAACCATAATGGGTCCTTATAGTTGTGTAAGGATTATAAGGCACTGCACAAGCTAACTATCAAGAACAAGTATCTTATCCCACTCATTACGGACTTGTTCAACCAACTTGGAAGCACAAGGTGATTTACCAAGCTGGATTTGAGGTCAGGTTACTACTAGGTTAAGATCTAGAGGCAGATAAGCCTAAGATAGCGTGTGTCACTTCGTATAGTTCATATGAGTTCTTGGTCTTATGAACAAGGAACTTCAATTGTTTCTTGATCATTTTGTTATGGTTTATCTTAATGATATTGTGATCTATTGCTAGATATTGGGAAAGCATGTAGACCACTTAAGATAGGTGTTCAAGGTGTTATGAGTGCATCAACTATATGTGAAGAAGAAGTAGTGCTCATTCACCTAGTGAGAGGTACCATTTCTAGGCCACATAGTGGAAGGTGGCAAGATACACATGGATACAGGCAATGTCTGTGCCATTTTAAGGTGGGAGCCTCCAGTTAGGGTTACTAAGTTGAGGTCATTCCTTGGGTTGGTTAACTATTATCAATGCTTCATTAAAGGCCAATCAACCATAGCCACATCATTGATAGATTTGTTTAAAAAAAAAAAGAGCGTGGGAGTAGAGCATCAAGTGCCAGGATACCTTTGATAGGTTGAAATGGGTAGTGACTAAGAAGCCAGTGTTGGCTTTGCTAGACCATGCCAAGCCATATGAGGTGCATACGAACACATCAAACTTTATGATAGGAGGAGTGTTGATGTAGGAGAACCATCCAGTTATGTTTGAAAGTCGGATGCTCAATGAGACTGAGCACAAGTACATGGTCTAAGAGAAAGAGATGACAATAGTGGTGCATTACTTGCACACTTAGTGCCATTACATATTAAGGTCAAGGTTCATGGTCAGAATAGACAACATAGCAACTAGCTACTTCTAAATGCAAAAGAAGCTATCCCTTAAGTTAAAGTACAAGCCAGGGTAGGCGAATACAGTGGTTGATGCCCTAAGCAAGAAAGCGAACCTTGTTGCATTCACCAACTAGAGGGGTCTTTGGTGTTATGCATCAAAGAGGGGCTTGTGCATGATCTTATAGCTAAGGCTCTCATTAATTATCCATTGCAAGGTAAGACTAGGTAGTTTTGGTTGTAAGATGATTTGTTGTACACCAAAGGTAGTAGGTTGTTTGTGTCACAGCATGGGAAGCTTTGCATGAAAGTTTTGCAAGAGTGCCATGATTCAAGGTGGGCTAGTCACCTAGGAATAAGCCATACCTTAGCCTTGCTAGAGGGCTAATACAACCAGCCACACATAAAAGATGATGTGGAGGCTTATGTGAAGACTTGTCTTATGTGCCAATAGGATAAAGTGGAGCTTAAAAAACTAGGTGATCTCTTAGAGCCATTGTCAATACCAAAGTGACCATGAAAGAGCATCACTGTAGACTTCATAGTCAGTCTACAAAAAGCAAAAGGGTTTCGAAGCATCATAACAGTGGTGGATAGGTTTTTCAAGTATGAGACTTTCATTCTAGAAACCAAGGAGTGCTCAATTAAGGAGGCAACCCGTTTATTCCTAAAAAATGTGGTGAAGTATTGGGGAGTACCGAGGACCATTGCCAGTGATTGAGACTAGCATTTTACAACGTAGTTCTAGACTAAGTTATTCAAGTTCTTAGGGTCAGACTTAAACTTTTCCACCAGCATGCATCTATAAACTGACGGGCAAATTAAGCAAGTGAATGGACTGTTAGAGGTCTACCTCATGCAATATGTGAGTGCCATGTAAAAAGATTGGCCAAAGCTATATTAGATGTCACCTAATTTTCATACAACTTGCAGAAGAGTGAAGCAATGAACCAGAGTCTATTTGAAATTGTGACAAGTTAGCAATTGCTAACATATGGTTAAATTGCTGCAGGTTATACAGGGCTTAATCTAGCAATATACAAGTTTGCCAAGGTCTGGTAAGAGTAAGCCAACTTGGCCAAAGTCTGTCTACACAAAGCCACAAAGAGGTTAAAGAAGTGGGCAGACCAAAACAGGTAGGACATGCAATTCTAAGTAAGAGACTTGATTTTGGCATAGCTACACCCCATAATGCACCACAAAAGGCTACACAAAGGCTTAGTCCGATGGTATGAAGGACCTTTCAGAGTTTTAAGAGGGTAGGCAAGGTTGTCTACAAATTGGATATGCCACCCAAGCTGAGGGTACATCTGGTATTCCATGTTATCATGCTCAAGCCATTCCATGAAGAAGAGAGAGATCCAAGACGAGTAGAGTTAAAGCATGCACCATTAAGAGCCAAGGCTTCATATGAGATGGAGGTCCATAGCATCATTACTGATCGATAGGTGAGACAAAAAAACTACCAACCAAGATAAGAGTGCATGGTGTGCTAGAAGGGACTTCTAGATAGTAAGGTGAGTTGGGAGCCAATAAAAGACTTATGGCAATTCTAAGACCAGATCAGGCAATTCCATAAAGTGGATGTGACGAGGGCATTATATAATCAAGTGAAGGAGAATGTTACACCCTAAGTGGGTACACCAAGCACATAGGCCCAAGCACTAGGGACCAAGGCTCGAGCACTAAGGATAGTTATGGAAGTTGGTGCAATAAGCATGGGAGAAATGTCTAGACTGCCAGCACAACATGTAGGCCTACCTGCACAGTTAGGACCAGGCTCACAACATGCCCACACCTCACCCAAGTGGACCTAAGAGAATTATGCTAATAAAAAATCTTTCAAAAGCATCTAAGATCAGTAGTATTTAGTAGGAAGATCTAGTTGACCTTGAAAATTAGGATGAGCCTCATGTAATCTATGTAATCTGTGTAATCCTTGATTTTTAGGATTCTTGTAAATCCTGTTATTTTAGGAGATAGCTACAAGTAGAGTTGGGGGCCTCAATTATAAATAGAAGGTCACCCTACCCTCAATTGTACACACATCTTCACATTCTATTTTAGTAATACACAGAGTATATTATAGCATTTTGTTGTATTCTCTAACTTGCATATTCCACCATTTCTTACTCTTTTTTGCCTGCATGCTAGTTGTTAAGGCTAAATTTAGGCATACCGAGTTAATTCCAAGCCCTAAGGCTACATGGATTTAGGCTTAAGTTCAAAGTTTGCAACATAGGCATAGTGATGGGCATAATAGCACCCAAATGAAAAAGCTTCTAAAATACCCTAGCTATGGGCACCTAGATGGAGAAAGCTTTAGAACCTGCTAGACATGGGCACTTAGCAGGAGTGCCTGGACTCTTTCAAACCTAGGGGCTTGATAGGAAGCTTGAAATTAGCATATCTCTAGAAAGGCCTTAGCCAACCTAGAATTGTCTAAAAGGCCTTTAATGGCCATACCTTACATTCATTGTAACCATAAGTAAGAAGAACAAAGTCATAGATTTGGGCATTGAGCAATTGTATATAGCATCAAGTAAATAGAAGTTACAATTGCTATAACTCTCTTTCCAAGCTTTCTGCCAAGCTCTTAGAAAGCCAATGGAGTGTACAGCACAAGTGTTTAGCATAGAGTGTGAAAAAATGATGACTTAGGCACATGGATAATAGTTTCTAGCCTAAGGCCACACGGGTGCTAGGCTTAAGCACTCAGTCCATGACACATGAATGGGCTTGGCCAGGCATGTGAATAGGCTTGGCCAGGCATGGTAAATGAAAAGGGACCATTAGATTGCCAAATAATTAAGAGACTTGGCGAGAGCTAGCCTACAACTGTAGCTTCTACTTACACGATCTAGAAGAGCAATTGCCTAATTTAAGTATCGTGATCTACAAGCTAGTCCAGGCCTAGAGGTTCTTTCCAAGTTGAGTGACAATTCAAGTTCTAGTGGGACAAAGTCTAACAGCTAAGGCAACCAGGCCTTAAGGTGCATTGAAAGTCTAGGTCATGGAGAACAAGCCCAATATAGTAGGGCGGATAGTGATCAAAACTCCAGAGGCTCAAAGATAGTGTTGAAATTTGACAAGATTAAGCCAGGCATAGGGGCAGCACTGGTGAGCAATGCATGGCCACCTAGTCAGACCTAGAAAACATTGATGATCAAGGTGCAATGCATGGTTGGCCTTAAGTGTGGCACGCCTGAACACAATCCTAGGAGGATTTGATTTAAGAGCTTCTAGAAGGCCTGATGCTTAGCATGATTTTAGCAAGTCAAAGATTAAGCACTACCACCAAATCCCTTAGAGTCAAAGATTGTAACTTAGCTCTTAGAATTAATGGATTCAAACCATTATAATCTTTAGAGTTTAGTAATGAATCTCAAGCACTGATTGTAAGGAGGACTCATATAAATTGAGTCTTTTACCCTTATTGTACACACACCAAAACCATTAAGTAATAACATCTTTCTTTTACCTTAAACCTTTTTATTGTTCTTTTGTTAGCCTTTCTTTTAGAACTTGCTGTGCCTTTTTGTTGTGCAATGTATTGGGCAACCAAGCCTCACAGTTTAGAGTTTTCATGCATGGTTTCTTGTGTTAGGCTAATTTGGGATGTGAAAGAGTCCATTCCCATGTCTTGGAGCCACATAAGCCAAGAGCTTGGGTCTTGGCCAGTGACAAGTGGTATTAGAGGCTAGTTTGAGGGAGCTTTTAGAGTAGGCAATAGAACCAAATATTAAGGTGTATCAAAGCCTGGATCAAACCAAATGTGGTGACTAAAGCCTTAGTTCAGAGTGTAGGGAGCTATAGTTGGTGCCAGTGCTTATTGGGGGACTTGCATACGGGTATCCTAGTGTGGTGTATAGGCATTATGGTGAGTTGTGTAGGCATCCTATTGTGTGTGTGGACATTTGACTATATGGTGTAGGCAAGTTACTGCTTGCTGCAGGCATTTTAGAAGGGCTATTATGCTCATGTATTGGTGAAACACTCCTAGTGTGGTAGGTGTATGCATGCTAGAGTGCAGGATAGGTGCTCGACAAATTATTTTTATGTGTTGTAGGTGTGCGAGGCATGCTATGCTAATGTACCATGTTGATAGACTGGTGTGCTAGTTTGCGAGAACCAGAACCAAAGAGTTGAGGTAATCTATTGGTTTATCATTTATAGTCTAATAGTTTGTGTGTTTTGGGCTATGGTATGGCTAGGGAAAGCCAAACAAAGGGCCAAAGTTAGGTTCTCAAAGAGCACCCACCTACAGATAAGTGGGGGAAAGCATTAGCAAGATATGTGCCAACAAGCACTCAATTAGTGAAGTGTGAGGAAGCCATTTTTCGAAGAACAAATTGGTTCAGGGACATTAAGGGATCCTCAAATAAGGTAATGGAGACACTTATGCAGCATAATAAGGCATTGGAGTCTATGGTGACAACCTTGCAAGGGAAGCTAGCTAAGCTTAAGGTTGACCATGCTATATTACGAGCTACTATGGTTGCTAGTGTGGGCTTAGGACCTAAAGTAGAGGTGTCTAAGCATTTCATTGATAGAGTAAAGCCATGGGTAAAGGCCAAGCTGCAATGAAGAGGCATACATGAGTTGAGTCAGGCTAGAATTACTATAAAATTGATTACTTTGGTTGAGTGCACCAAGTCTCCAAGGCTAAAGGGAAAAAGCTAGAGTGGGGGAGACACCGATGTTTGTTCTTCGAGAGAGGAAAAGGCTACAAGAAAGCCCAAAATTTTCAAGACCAATAGAGCCACCAGCAAGAGCAAGGGGCCCTTAAGTTGTTATTTTTGTGCTAGTCCACATTAGGTTAGGGAGTGCCTGAAGCTTTCAATAATCAAGTAGGCAAAGGGGCTATCCGAAGGCAAGAGTGGTAATGGTAAATAGCACTAGAATGAGCCTAAGAAAGAGTGACTAAGTGCTAGTCAAGACTACTGAGGGGTTGGGACCTCTAGAGAAGCCGATAAAGGGAAATCAGTGATAATTGAGTGCCATAGCATGAATGCTATAGTGCAGCCAAATTCTTTACAAAAAAGTATGCCACAGGTAACTTAGAGGAAATTCCAAAAACATTGATAGTGCATGTAAAAAAGACCATTATAGCAGAGTGCTGAGGAACAAAAGATTAGGAACAATGAAAGCTAGTAAAGTACATGTTTAAGTATGGGATCAAAATGTTAGAAAACTAGTTCACGGGGTAGGAGTCAGAATTGGCATGTGAGGTGGGTGCATCATCCCCTAGTAATAAGGGCATTGTTGGAATGAGTGAGGGAGAATGTTATGGCTTGTAAGATGGTCTAGGCCTAGGGTTTTTCACCAAGTCAAGTGACAGTTCAAGTTCTAATAAGACAAAGTCTGACAGCTAAGTGAACCAAGCTTTAAAGCGCATTAGAAGTCCAAGCTATGAGGAACTAGCCCAGAACAATGGGGCGGGCAATGTTCAAGACTCTAAAAGTTCCAAGAAGGTGTTCAGGTTTAGCAAAATTGAGCTAGGCCTAGCGACAAGTGTTAATGATCAAGGTGTGGGTGCACGATCGGGCACAAGTGCAAGTAAGCCTGAACACAGTCTTGAGAGGATTAAATTTAAAGGCTTCTATAAAGCTTGGTGCCCAACAAGATTTTAACAAGTCAAGGATTATGTAGTAGCATTGAATCCCATTGAATCAAGGATTGTATCTTAGCTCCTAGAATCAAGGGATTGTAAGGGGGACACGGTTATAAATAGAAGTCCCTCACCCTTATTGTACACAAACTAGAACCATTAAGTAATAACATCCTTACTCTTACCTAAAACCTTTTTGTTGTTTTTTTGTTAGCCTTTTTTTTGGTTCCATTTTACAGTATATTAGGTAGCCAAGCCCTATTGTCTAGAGTGTTTATGCACTATTTCTTGTCTTAGGCTAATCTGGGATGTGGAAGAGTCCATTCCCATGTCTTGGAGTCACACAAGCTTGGTGCTTGAGTCTTGGCCTATGATATAGGGATTTGGTTTATGGTTTGAGGCAACATCAACCATGTGCATGAGCTGGAGCTCAGTACAGTCGAGCTTTTTCTCCATATGCATGCTAATTAATCAAGGCCATGGGTGCTTATGGGTCACCAGAGAAACCAACTGCTAGATAACATGGCTAGAAGGCATGCACGACCTGGATTTTGCTCCATGTACATTGTCATGGATGTGCAAAATGACAGGCTCACCACGCACACCTATTCCCCTAGTGGAGGTAAGAGAAGGGCCGAACAACAGCCACTAAAGAGCATGAGAGAGTTTATGATATACTAGTAGTAGACATTAAAGTGTCTAAAATGGGAACACTTTTTTCAAACAGGTATATCCTATATCAAGGGTCTGTAAGTGCTAATGGTGGTCGAGGTATTTGCCCACACCAAGGCTCAACATGTATCGATGGTGTTCAAGGCAAGTGCCTATACCAAAGGTCAGCATGTACCGATGGTGTTCAAGGTAACATCCCACACCAAGGGCCATCTTCTATTATTGCTGATTAAGGTATGTTGACATGCCAATCAAAGTTTGATTTTAGGCCATGGTGGACATGCTAGGCTCAAGCATGTGCTAGTGTTGTATTTTTTACCTAGGGTACCATCATTGGAGCATCAATAAAGAACCTGATCGGTGGCATTAGGGGTTTCGATGATTGGAAGTGGAAGGACGAGGGGCAGTGTGCACATGATGTATGATAGGTGTTCATCATTGGCCCTTATAGTAGCCCCTTATCCTCCAAGAAACCTCAATGACTAGCACCCCTTTAAAGAGCATAAGAGCTTTTACAAGTTTGTAGCTAGTAGCCATTCAAGTGCTTAAAGTAGGGATGCCTTTTTCAAATGGCCACAAAATCTTTTACACTTCATTTTTTTAGCTAAATTTTCTTGTAGAGGCCAACAAAAATACAAGGATCACGTAAGCTATTTTATGAGGATAAGGGAGATGTAGGACGATCAAAGTCAAAGCGTACGCCATTGGGAGCAAGGGCCTCATATAAGAAAGAGGCCCATAGCATCATAGCTGATTGAGAGGTGAGATGAAAAAACTATCAACCAAGACAAAAGTACCTGGTGCGCTAGAAGGGAATTCTAGACAATGAGGTGAGCTAGGAACCAGTAGAGGACTTATAGAAGTTTAAGGACTAGATCAGGTAGTACCATGCAGAGGACATAATAAGGGTGTTAAGCAATCAGATGGGGGAAAATGTCATAGGCTTGTGACAAGTAGTATCAGAGCTAGCCCTAAACCGTTCGATCCAGCCAAGCACCTCGAGGGAGGTAAGCAGGGTGGCCAACCTCTGTGATGAGGGCATCATGAGGTTAGGTGAGAGAGAATATCATGAACCTAAGAAAGAGTCCTAAATCCCACATCGAACATAATAGGAGGGTCATTGGGGTATAAAAGGGTTCACACCACCTCTTCTTTGTGAGGCACCTTTTGTAAGACAAAATCGTAACGCCAAGAGGGCCAGCGCAGACAATACCTCACAAGGGTGTGAACATGGTGATAAGATTGATCTGAGATGTCGATGAGTGGATGTTCAGGTCTCAGAGCCATGCGAGTTCAGAGCTTAAGTCTTGATCCGTGACAAGTGGTATCAGAGCTAGCTCTAAATCGTTCAATCCACGCCAAGTGTAGAGGACATAATAAGGGTGTTAAGCAATCAGATGGGGGAGAATGTCATAGGCTTGTGACAAGTAGTATCAGAGCCAGCCCTAAATCGTTCAATCCAGCCAAGCACCTCGAGGGAGGTAAGCAGGGTGGCCAACCTCTGTGATGAGGGTATCACGAGGTTAGGTGAGAGAGAATATCATGAACTTAAGAAAGAGTCCTGAATCCCACATCGAACATAATAAAAGGGTCACCGGGGTATAAAAGGGTTCACACCACCTCAACTTTGTGAGGCACTTTTTGTAGGATAAAACCGTGAGGCCAGGGGGGCCAGAGCGGACAATATCTCACAAGGGTATGAACCATGGCAGGAAGGCTAATTTGGGATGTCGAATGAGTGTATGCTTTGGTCCCAGAGCCATGCAGGTTCAGAGCTTAAGTCTCGACCCGTGCTGATGATGCGCTCCTAGACTTGATTACCCGGGTCGTTCCACCAGCGCTGTTACTTTGAAAAAATTAGAGTGCTCAAAGCAGGGCTACACTTGTATACCTTAGCATGGGATAACATCATAGGATTTTGGTCCTATTGTGTTGGCCTCCAGGATCGAAGTAATGATTAATAGGGACAATCAGAGGCATTCTTATTTCATAGTTAGAGGTGAAATTTTTGGATTTATGAAAGACGAATAACTACAAAAGCATTTGCCAAGGATGTTTTCATTAATCAAGAATAAAAGTTAGGGGCTCGAAGATGATCAGATACCATCCTAGTCTCAACCATAAATGATGCCGACTAGGGATCGACGGATGTTACTTTTAGGACTCCGCCAGCACCTTATGAGAAATCAAAGTCTTTAGGTTTTGGGGGGAGTATGGTCGTAAGGTTGAAACTTAAAGAAATTGAAGGAAGGGCACCACCAAGAATGGAGCTTGCGGCTTAATTTGACTCAACATGGGGAAACTTACTAGGTCCAGACATAGTAAGGATTGACAGACTAAAAGCTTTTTCTTGATTCTATGGGTGGGCGTGCAAGGTCGTTCTTAGTTGGTGGAATGATTTGTCTAGTAAATTTCATTAACGAACAAGACTTTAGCCTACTAACTAGCTATGCGGAGGTTATCCCTTATGGCTAGCTTCTTAGAGGGACTATGGCCACTTAGGCCAATGAAGTTTGAGGCAATAACAAGTCTGTGATGCCTTTAGATGTTCTGGGTCACACGAACGCTACATTGATGCATTCAATGAGACAAGCCCAAGTAATCTTCGAAATTTCATCGTGATAGGGATAGATCATTGCAATTGTTGGTCTTCAATGAGAAATTCCTAGTAAATGCGAGTCATCAGCTCACGTTGACTACGTCCCTACCCTTTGTACACACCGCTCGTCGCTCCTACCGATTGAATGGTCTGGTGAAGTGTTTGGATCGTGGTGACATGGATGGTTTGTCACCCATGACGTCACGAGAAGTCCACTGAACCTTATCAATTAGAGGAAGGAAAAGTCGTAACAAGGTTTTCATAGGTGAACCTATGGAAAGATCATTATCGAAACCCTGCTCAACGGACAACCCATGAACGCGTTAATGAAACACCGAGGGGGCGAGGGTGCCCCCGCACGCCGAGCCCCTTTTGACCCCAGATGGGTGCGATGGTCGCTTCGTGCCCCCTATCGGGCGGATGAAACGATCGGTGTCATCTCGCTTGCTATCAAATAATGAACCCCCAATGCGAATCACACCAAAGAATCGAAACAAAAATGAAGCACGTGCACCATCCCCATCCCATTCGCAATACGTGCACGGGCGACATCGCGACTCTCTTTGTAGTGAAAAAATGAAATTAATCTCAGCAACAGATATCTTGACTCTCGCATCGATGGAGAACATAGAGAAATGTAATACTTGGTGTGAATTGCAAAATCTCGGAACCATCGAGTCTTTGAATGCAAGTTACGCCTCAAGCCATTAGGTCGAGGGCACGCTTGTTTAGGTGTCATGCACCGTCGCCCCCCTCTGACCCCTCACCCATCAGGCTCCAAGGGAAGGGGGTAGGTGAAAGATGGCCTTCTACGATCCCATCGATTGCGGTTGGCCCAAAAGGGAGTTCCCGGTAATGATAGCTCATGACCATCGATGGTAGAGCTCCTGACGTGCCTCATCCCCAGTGACGTGCTCTTATTGTCCACCTGGACCTCGTCAGACCCCTGTATCGCTCGATCGATGCTCGTGTCATGACCTCAGGTCAAGCGGGATCACCCGCTGAGTTTAGGCATATCAATAAGTGGAGGAAAAAAAACTTACCAAGATTCCCCTAGTAATGGTGAACGAACCAAAAAGAGCCCAACTTGAGAATCGGGCACCCCCGACATCTGAATTATAGTTTGAAGAAGCATCCTCAGCGCCGGAGAAGGTTAAAGCCCCTTGGAAAGGGGCGTTGGAGAGGGTGAGAGCCCCGTTATGCCTGGACCCTGTCACACCACGAGGCACTATCCGCGAGTTGGGTTACTTAGGAATGCAGCCTCAATCGGGTGATAAATTTTATCTAAGGCTGAATACGGGTGAGAGACCGATAGCGAACAAGTACCACGAGGGAAAGATGAAAAAGACTTTCAAAAGAGAGTCAAAAAGTGCTTGGAATTATCGAGAAGGAAACGGATGGGGGTCAGCGATGTGCCTAGGTCGGATGTGGAACGACGAGCTTTGAAAGGGAATCAGGTTAAAATTCTTGAACCAAGACACGATGGCTGACAACTACATTAAGGAGTCCAGAGACATCGACGGGGGCCTCAGAAAGAGTTTGCTTTTCTATTTAACGGCCCACCTACCCTAGAAATGACTTAGTAGGAGGAAGGGTCTAGTGGCCAGAAAAGCACCGCACGTCGCATGGTGTCCAGTGCACCCCCGACGGCCCTTCAACATTTGAAGGGTCGAGTGTCGTCTGTACCCCATCATACTTATAATCATATCAGGTCTCCAAGGTGAATAGCCTCTGATCGATGGAACAAATGTAGGTAAGGGAAGTTGGCAAAATGGATCTGTAACTTCGGGAAAAGGATTGGCTTTGAAGGTTAGGCATGGGGTCCCAGTCTCGAACCCATCGGCTATCGGTGCACTACTTGAGCTACTCCCACAACGAGAGCAGGTCATCAAGTACTAGTCGGGGGATGGACTGGGAACGGCTCTTTCAAGGGCCTTCCCTAGGCGACGAACAGTCGACTCAGCACTGGTAGGGACAAAGGGAATCTGACTATTTAATTAAAACAAAGCATTACGATGGTCCCTGCAAATGCTCACGCAATGTGATTTTTACCCAGTGCTCTGAATGTCAAAGTGAAGAAATTCAACCAAGTGCAGGTAAACGATGGGAGTAACTATGACTCTCTTAAGGTAGCCAAATGCCTCGCCATCTAATTAGTGATGCGCATGAATGGATTAACAGGATTTCCACTATCCTTGTCTACTATCCAGTGAAACCACAGCCAAGGGAACAAGCTTGGTGGAATCAACGGGGAAAGAAGACCTTGTTGAGCTTAACTCTAGTCTAACTTTGTGAAATGACTTGAGAGGTGTAGGATAAGTGGGAGCCCCTGGGTGAAATTGAAATACCACTATTTTTAATGTAATTTTACTTATTCCGTGAATTAGAGGTGGGGCACGACCCCTTCTTTTGGACGTAAGGCCTACCTCGATCGGTCAATCTGGGCAAAAGACATTGTCAAGTGGGGAGTTTGGTTAGGGTGGCACATCTATTAAAAGATAACACAGGTGTCCTAAGATGAGCTCAACGAGAACAGAAATCTCATGTGGAACAAAAGGGTAAAAGCTCATTTGATTCTTATTTCTAGTACAAAAGAGAACCATGAATTCGTGGCCTATCGATCCTTTAGACCTTTAGGATTTGAAGCTAGAGGTGTCAGAAAAGTTAGCATAGAGATAACTGGCTTGTGGCAGCCAAGCGTTCATAGTGACGTTATTTTTTTATTCTTCAACGTCGACTCTTCCTACCATTATGAAGTAGAATTCACCAAGTGTTGGATTGTTCACCCATCAATAGGGAACGTGAGCTGGGTTTAGACCATCGTGAGACAGGTTAGGTTTACCCTACTGATGGCGATGTCACGATAGTAATTCAACCTAGTATGAGAGAAACCATTGATTCGCACAATTTATCATTGTGCTTGGTTGAAAAGCCAGTGGCATGAAGCTAACTACACTGGATTATGACTGAATGCCTTTAAGTCGAAATCTAGGCTAGAAGCGATGTGCACACCCATTGCCTGATTGTTGACTTGTAGTAGGGCCCATGGCCCTCAAAGACACGTATCGTAAGTGCAGCCCACATGGCGAGCAAGCCGCATAGGCCTCCTTGGAGCTCAATTCCCATTGAATGATAGGTAGAATCATTTGCAGATGACTTAAATACATAATGGGGTATTATAAGTGGTAGAGTGGCCTTACTACCATGATCCACTGAGATTCAGCCCTTTGTCACTTTGATTCATCTCTCCCTCCCCTTTTTCTGTCGACCTTTCTTTTTTTCACGCTGCCCTCCTCCGAAGATGGACATCACTTGGGGCCTTCCATCCCTTGGTCTTGATCGAGAATGAACTTCGTTCACCCCAGTCAACCCACGAAATGAGCGTTTGAGCACTAAACCAACCACGGAGGTAAGATCCGTAAGCCAAAGATCCTACGGTAGGTCCCCCTTGGTTGTTGCCCCAAACACTGTCGATAGCATCTGGCCCTTGGTTGGTCAAGATTGGGAATTCACTACGTATGCCTAAGTCAACCCATGAAATAAGCATGTGGGCACTGAGTCGGTCGGAGAGCCAGAATGCACAAGCCAAGGATCGACCCGATCCCTTTCTGTGTGGTATGGATCCTGCTACGGTCCCTTGGTCTGGCTGGGGCTTAGATTGGGAATGAACTTTGTATGCCTAAGTCAACCCATGAAATGAGCGTGCGGGCACTAAGTTGGCCAAAGAGGCAGAATGTGTAAGTTGAGGATCAATCTGATCCCTCTCTATGTGCTGTCGATCCTGCTACGACTCCCTCAGTCCGACTAGGGTTCAGACTAGGAATGAACACATATGCCTAAGTCAACCCATGAAACGAGCGTACGGGAACTGAGTCGGCCAGAGGGTAGGATGCGTAAGTCGAGGATCAACCCAATCCCTCTCTGCATGCTGTCGATCCTGCTACGGGTCCTACTGCCTCAACCCTCGATTCGGTCTGAGCTTAGACTGGGAATGAACTCCATATGCTTAAACTGGGAATGAACTCCGTATGCTTAAGTCAACCTATGAAATGAGCATAAAGGCACTGAGTCGGCCAAAGAGGTAGGATGTACAAGCTGAGGATCGACCCAATCTCCCTCTGTATGCTGTCGATCCTGCTACAGGTCCTTCAATCTGACTGGGGCTTAGACTAGGAATGAACTCCGTATGCCTAAGTCAACTCATGAAATGAGCATGCGGGCTCTGAGCCAGCCAGAGAAGCAAGATGTGTAAGCCAAGGATCAGCCCGATCCCTCTCTGCGTCTTATCGATCCTGCTGGCCCAACCCTCGGTCTGGTCTAAGCATAGACTGGGAATGAACTCCGTATGCTTAGACTGGGAATGAATTATGTATGCCTAAGCCAACCTACAAAACGAGCGTGCGGGCACTGAGTCGACCAGAGAGGCAGGATGTGCAAGTTGAGGATCGACCTGATCCCCTTCTATGTGCTGCCAATCTTGCTATGGGTCCTGCTGCCACAACCCTTGGTCTGATCTAATCTTAGACTGGGAATGAACTCTATATGCCTAAGTCAACCTACAAAACAAGCGGGCAGGCACTACGCTGCCTTAAGAGGTAGGATGCGCAAGCTAAGGGTTGGTCGGGTTCCCCTCTGCGTGCTGTCGATCCTACTGTGGGTTCTGCTGCCACAACCCTCGATCCGATCGAAGCTTAGACTGGGAATGAACTCCGTATGCCAAAGCCTTTTTTGTGGCCCATGAATTCATATGAGCCCTCCCCAATGCCCACACACCACGTGCGGGTGTCCTTAGCCCAGGTCGAGCACAAATGCATGTGACGACCGAGTGGTAGGTGGGTTTAGGCACATCTTCATATTTTTGCCATGCCAATATTATTTTTATGGCCTGTGAATTCACATGAGCACTCCCCAGCACCCGCACACCATGCCTGACCTTGGTACGGGTACATGCCTAGACCACCATCGTCACAAGCTGGCCATTGGGACGGGAACTTGCCTGGACCACCATCGGCATGTGCCATGCCTCGATCAACATTAGTAGAAAATGATCCCTGGTGTGTGCGGTTGCCTCGAACACCATCGACACATGCTGGGCCTTGGTGTGGGCGATTACCTCTAGCACCACCGGCACATGTTGGGCCTTGGTGTGGGCACTTACCTCGACCACCATCGGTAGATGATGGCCCCTAATGTAGGAGGTTGCCTCGATCACCATTGATAGAAGATGGCCTTTGGTGCGAGCGGTTACCTTGAACACCATCGACATATGCTGGGCCATGGTGCGGACGGTTACCTCGAAGACCATCGGTACGTTCTGGGCCTTGGTGTGGGCACATACCTCGAGCTGGTGCAGGCGGTTGCCTCAACCACCATTGGCATATGTTGGGCCTTGGTGCGGCCACATGCCTCAACCACCATTGACACAAGCCAGCCCTTGGTGCGAGCACTTTCCTCGACCACCATTGGCAGAAGATGGCCATTAGTGCGGGTAGTTGCATTGAACACCATTAGCACATGTTGGGCCTTGGTGTAGGCAGTTGCCTCGATAACCATCGATAGAAGATGGCCCTTGGTGTGGGCGATTGCCTCGAACACCATCGGCACGTGCTGGGCCTTGGTACGGGCACATGCCTCGAGTTGGTGCTGGTGGTTGCCTCGACCACCATCGGCACGTGCGTGCTGGGCCTTGGTGCAGGCACGTGTCTCAACCACCATCGACACAAGCTAGCCCTTGGTGCAAGCACTTGTCTCGATCACTATCAGCACATATGATGCCTTGATCAGCATCAGCAGAAGATGGCCCCTAGTGTGGGTGGTTGCCTCGAACACCATCGGCATTTGCTGGGCCTTGGTACGAGCAGATGCCTTGACCACCATCGGTGCATGCATGCCTCAATCAGCATGCGCACAAGCTGGAAGTGATACAGGCACCTTTCTCGATCAGCATCGATAAAAAATGGCCCTTGGTGCAGGCAGTCATATCGAACACCATTTGTATGCATTGGCCCTTGGTGCGGGCACATGCCTCGACCACCATCGGCACCTGCTCACCCTTAGTGCGGGATATGCCTATGTTGGAAAAAGTGTCCCCATTTCAGACACTTTAACGTCTAGTGGTAGCATATTTGTAAAATCTCTAATGCTCTTTAGGGGGTGGTGGTCCGGCACCCCCTCTCCCCTCCACGGAGAGAATAGGTATGTGTGATGGGCCTCTCATTGTGTACACCTAGGGCAACATCCCTCGAGCAAAATACAGGGTGTGCATGCCTTTTGACCATCGCGTGCATGCTTTGGTGACTGATAGGTGCCCATGACCCCAATCAGTCGACATGCATGCGAAAAAGAGGAGTCGAGCTCGAGCCCGTGCACGTGATGGATGCTGCCCTAGACCCCGACCAAGTCCCTAAATTGGGCAATAGCTCCTTGGGGTGGTGCAAGTAGAAGCTATGGTTGTGGGCAGAAGCTGTGGTTGTGGGCTTGGCCCAACTAAGTCTCTCAGTATTTGATGGTCTCGTGGTCCCTTCTCGTCATCCATAAAAATGCCTTAGCCTTGACGAGGCCATGCACATAGCCAATGCTACCCAAGACCCTAGGAACAAGTCCCTAAATCGAGCAACGTCCACTTGGGGTAGTGTCAGCGAAGCTGACACTTACAGTTCTGGCCAGGCCAAGCATTGGTGGTATCGCATCGTTGTTGCCTGTCGGATGGCAGGGCAGTCTTATGGCCCTTGCTTATGTTTTTCTCATGCCAAGGGTTATGGCATGGCCTCATATGTCGTTCCCTCCGCTTGCTTGTAGAGTAATCAATCGAGTGGGTTATGGATCGACGCGCATGGATGCTGTCACTTGTATGCAATGGGCATATGAGTGGTGCTATGGTTGTACGTGTTGGCAGGCTCTGTGCTTGATGCATCAAACTGTTGACCCATCATTCTTTTCAATCTCCCCCCATGTGTTCGTTGTACCCAGGGGGCGCGATCGAGATCCTATGTTGCATACCTGAATCGATGAAAACTGGATGTCTCACCATCCCTCATCTATCTCGTGTCCTGAGGGGTTACAGGTCAGACATCAATCGTGGTCGGTGTCCCATGCACCCCACCTAATCTTTCATGGCTGCATTGGTGCACCTTCATTCGATCGTGCTCTCGGATGCAAAACATTTAACGGGCACGGGCTTTCGGCCCCCGTTCGTTTGATGCTATGCATTTCACATGCTCGACATGCACGATGCTTGCGCTCCACGTTGGGCTCTCTCCATGTTCAGTCGGTGTGTCGAGGCCCACGCGGTGCCAATGTCCCGAAGGAATGCTACCTGGTTGATCCTACCAGTAGTCATATGCTTGTTTCAAAGACTAAGCCATGCATGTGAAACTGCAAATGGCTCATTAAATCAGTTATAGTTTGTTTGATGGTATCTACTACTCAGATAATTGTAGTAATTCTAGAGCTAATACGTGCAACAAACCCCGACTTCTGGAAGGGATGCATTTATTAGATAAAAGGTCAACGTGAGCTATGCCTATTGCTCTAATGATTCATGATAACTAGATGGATCGCAAGGCCTTTGTGCCGGCTATGCATCATTCAAAATTCTACCCTATCAATTTTCGATGGTAGGATAGTGGCCTACTGTGGTGGTGATGGGTGACAGAGAATTAGGGTTCGATTCCGGAGATGGAGCCTGAGAAACGGCTGCCACATCCAAAGAAGGCAGCAAATGCACAAATTACCGAATCCTGACACGAGAAGGTAGTGACAATAAAAACAATATCGGGCTCAATAAATCTCTTAATGAGGATCGATTGGAGGGCAAGTCTGGTGCCAACAGCCATAGTAATTCTAGCTCCAATAGTGTATATTTAAGTTGTTGCAGTTAAAAAGCTAGTAGTTGGAACTAGGGTTAGGTCATCCGGTCTGCCTCACGGTGAGCACCAGTCTACTCGTCCCTACTACCGGTGATGCGTTCTTAGACTTAATTACCTGGGACATTCTTCTGGCACTGTTACTTTAAAGAAATTAGAGTGCTCAAAGTAGGCCTACTCTTGTATACATTAGCATGGGATAACATCATAGGATTTCGGTCCTATTGTGTTGGCCTTCGGGATCAGAGTAATGATTAATAGGGACAGTTGAGGGTATTTGTATTTCATAGTCAGAGGTGAAATTCTTGGATTTATGAAAGAAGAACAACTGCGAAATCATTTGCCAAGGATGTTTTAATTAATCAAGAAGAAAGTTTGGGGCTCGAAGATGATTGGATACTGTCTTAGTCTCAACCATAAATGATGCGAACCAAGGATCGATGGATGTTACTTTTAGGACTCTGTCGGCACCTTATAAGAAATCAAAGTTTTTGGGTTTCGGGGGGAGTATGGCCGCAAGGCTGAAACTTAAAGGAATTGACAGAAGGGCACCGCCAGGAGTGGAGCTTGCGGTGTAATTTGACTCAACATGGGGAAACTTACTAGGTCCAGACATAGTAAGGATTGACAGACTGAGAGCTCTTTCTTCATTCTACGGGTGGTGGTGCATGGCCGTTCTTAGTTGGTAGAACAATTTGTCTAGTTAATTTCGTTAATGAATGAGACCTCAGCCTACTAACTAGATACACGGAGGTGATCCTTCGTGGCTAGCTTCTTAGAAGGACTATGGTTGCTTAGGCCAAGAAAGTTTAAGACAATAACAGGTCTGTGATGCCTTTAGATGTTTTGGGCTACACGTGCGCTACACTGATGTATTCAATGAGTGTATAGCCTTGGCTGACAGGCCCGGGTAATCTTTGAAATTTCATCATGATGGGGATAGATCATTACAATTGTTGGTCTTCAACGAAGAATTCCTAGTAAGCGCGAGTCATCAGCTCGCGTTGACTATGTCCCTACCCTTTGTACACACCATCCGTCACTCTCACCAATTGAATGGTCTGGTGAAGTGTTCGAATTTCGATGACCTAGACGGTTCACCACCCATGACGTCGTGAGAAGTCCACTAAACCTTAACATTTAGAAGAAGGAGAAGTCATAACAAGGTTTTTGTAGGTGAACCTGTGGAAGGTTCATTGTCGAAACCCCATTTGATGGATGACCTGCGGACGCGTTAACGAAACATGGAGGGGGTGAGGATGCCCCCGTACCTCGAGCTCCTTTCGATCTCGAGCAGGTGCAACAATCAGTTCGTGCACTCTACTGCAGTGGTGAAATGATCAGTGTTGTCTCGCTCACTGCCAAACAATGAACCCTTAGGGTGAATCGTGCCAAGGAACCAAAACAAAAACAAAACACATGTGCCATCGCCATCCCATTCGCGTTGTGTGCACGGGCAGCGTCATAACTCTTTTTGTCACCAAAAAATGAAATGACTCTCGGTAACGAATATCTTGGCTCTCGCATCGATGAAAAATATAGCAAAATTCTATACTTGGTGTGAATTGCAGAATCTCGTGAACCATCAAGTCTTTGAACACAAGTTACGCCCCAAGCCATTAGGCCGAGGGCACGTCTGCCTGGGTGTCATGCGCCATCGCCCCCCTTTCGACCCCCCACCCATCGGGCTCTCGAGGATAGGGGCGGGTGAAAGATGACCTCCCGTGATCCCGTCAATCACAGTTGGCCCAAAAGTGAGTCCCCAGCAATGACAGCATCGTGACCGTCAATGGTAGAGTTCCTAGCATGCCTCATCCTCGGTGACGTGCGCTCATTGTCTACTTGGACCCCGTTGGACCCCCCGTATTGCTCGATCGATGCTTGCATCGAGACCCTAGGTTAGGCAGGATCACTCACTGAGTTTAAGCATATCAGTAAGTAGAGGAAAAGAAACTTAACAGGATTCCCCTTGCAATGACGAGTGAATCGAGAAGAGCCTAGCTTGAGAATTGGGCACTCCTAGCATCCGAATTGTAGTCTAGAGAAACGTCTTCAGTGGCAGAGAGGGTAAAAACCCCCTGGAAAGGGGTGTCAGAGAGGGTGAGAGCCCTGTTGTGCCCAGATCCTGTCGCACCATGAGGCGCTATCCACGAGTCAACTTGTTTGGGAATATAGCCTTAATCGTGCGATAAATTCTGTCCAAGGCTGAATACGGGTGAGAGACCGATAGTGAACAAGTATTGCGAGGGAAAGATGGAAAGGACTTTGAAAAGAGAGTCAAAGAGTGCTTGAAATTGTCGAGAGGGAAACGGATGGGGGCGGACGATGCACCCCGATCGGATGTGAAACGACAAGAGCCGGTCCATCGATCGGCTCGGGGCTTGGATCGATGCGGGTTACGATGGTGACCCAAGCTCGGGCTTTGGATATGCCCACGAAGACGTCATCACTATGATCATGGAATGCAGTACGTGTCATCTTGACGTGCCACATCATCGATGTGATCTTGGTATCGACCTGTGGGCTCCCCATCTGGCCCGTCTTGAAACACGAACCAAGAAGTTTGACATGCGTGCGAGTCAACGGGCCAAGAAACCTATAAGGCACAAGGAAGCTGATTGATGGGATCCCTGGCGGGTGCACCATCCACCGACCTTGATCTTCTAAGAAGGGTTCGAGTGCGAGCATGCCCGTCGGGACCCAAAAGATAGTGAACTATGCTTGAGCGGGGTGAAGTTAGAGGAAACTCTGGTGGAGGCCCGCAGCGATACTGACGTGCAAATTGTTCGTCTGACTTGGGTATAAGGGTGAAAGACTAATCGAATCATCCAGTAACTGGTTCCCTCTGAAGTTTCCCTCAAGATAGCTGAAGCCCCCAGCGAGTTCTATTAGGTAAAGCCAATGATTAGAGGCATTGGGGGCGCAACGCCCTCGACCTATTGTCAAACTTTAAATAGGTAAGACGACATAGCTGTTTCGTTGAGCCACGCCATAAAATCGAGAGCTCTAAATGGGCCATTTTTGGTAAACAGAATTGGTGATGCAGGATGAACCGAAAGTCGGGTTACAGTGCCCAACTGTGCGCTAACCCAAAACCCACAAAGGTGTTGGTCGATTAAGATAGTAGGACAATGGTCATGGAAGTTGAAATCCATTAAAGAGTGTGTAACAACTGACTTGTCGAATCAACTAGCCCCAAAAATGGATGGCGAATAAGCACGTGACCTATATCGAACCGTCAGGGTAAGAACCAGGCCCTAATGAGTAAGAGGGCATGGCGGTCATCGTAAAATCAAGGGCGTGAGCTCAAACGGAGTGACCGTTGATACAAATCTGGGTGGTAGTAGCAAATATTCAAATGAGAACTTTGAAGGCCGAAGAGGGGAAAGGTTCCAAGTGAACGGCACTTGCACATGGGTTAGTCGATCCTAAGAGATGGAGGAAGCCCGTCCGACAGTGCATCCTACGTGAGCTTCAAAAAGGAATCGGGTTAAAATTCTTGAACCAGGATGCGACAACTGATGGCAACGTTAGGGAGTCTAGAGACGTCGGCAGGGGCCTCGAGAAGAGTTATCTTTTCTGTTTAACGATTTGCCCACCATGGAAATGACTCAGCCAGAGGTAGGGTCCAACGATTGGAAGAGCACCACACATCGTATGGTGTCCGGTGCACCCCCGATGACCCTTGAAAATCTAGAGGATCAAGTGCCGTCCGTGCCCGATCATACTCATAACCTTATCAGGTCTCCAAGGTGAACAGCCTATGGTTGATGGAACAATGTAAGCAAGGAAAGTCAATAAAATGGATTCGTAACCTCGGGAAAATGATTTGCTCTGAGGGCTGGGGATTGGCGTCCCACTCTCAAGCCCGTCAGTTGTCGATGCACTACTCGAGTTGCTCCCGCAGCGATAGCAAGTTGTCACGTGATGATCGGGGGACGGACTGGGAACGGTTCCCTCAAAGGCCTTCCCCGGACGATGAACAGTTGACTTAGAACTAGTACAGACAAGGGGAATTTGACTATTTAATTAAAACAAAACATTGTGATGGTCCTTACAGATGCTCACGCAATGTGATTTTCTACCTAGTGCTTTGAATGTCAAAGTGAAGAAAGTTAACCAAGCGTGAGTAAACGGCGGGAGTAACTATGACTCTCTTAAGGTAGCCAAATGCCTCATCATCTAACTAGTTATTTACATGAATGGATTAATGAGATTCCCACTGTTTATGTCTACTATCTAGCAAAACCATAGCCAAAAGAACGAGCTTAACAGAATCCGTGGGGAAAGAAGACCCTGTTGAGCTCGACTCTAGTCTGACTTTGTGAAATGACTTGAGAGGTGTAAGATAAATGGGAGCCTCCGGGTGAAATTGAAATACCACTACTTTTAATGTTATTTTACTTATTCCATGAATTGGACATAGGGCACGACCCCTTCTTTTGGACCCAAGGTTAGCCTCGACTGATTAATCAGGGTGAAAAACATTGTCAGGTGGGGGGTTTGGCTGGGGTGGCACATCTGTTAAAAGATAAGTAGGTGTCCTAAGATAAGCTCAACGAGAATAGAAATTTCGTGTGCAACAAAAGGGTAAAAGTTTGTTTGATTCTGATTTCCAGTATGAATATGAACCATAAAATCATGGCCTATCAATCCTTTAGACCTTCAAGATTTGAAGCTAGAGGTGTCAAAAAAGTTACCACAGGGATAACTGGCTTGTGGCAGCCAAGCATTCAAAGTGACGTTGCTTTTTGATCCTTCGATATTAGTTCTTCCTATCATTGTGAAGTAGAATTCACCAAGTGTTGGATTGTTCACCCACCAATAGGGAACGTGAGCTGGGTTTAGATTGTCATGAGACAGGTTAGTTTTACCTTACTGATGGTGGCATCGCGATAGTAATTCAACCTAGTACAAGAGAAACCGTTGATTCGCACAATTGGTCATCGCACTTGGTTGAAAAGCCAGTGGCGTAAAGCTACCATGCGCTAGATTGTGACTGAATGCCTCAAAGTTAGAATCCAGGCAAGAAGTGATGCATGCGTCCGCCACCCAATTGCCTACCCGTAGTAGGGGCCCATGGCCCCCAAAGACACGTGCCGTAGGTGCTGCCCCCACAAAGGACGAGCTGTGTGGGCCTCTTTAGAGCTTAATTCCCACTAAATGGTGGGTAGAATCCTTTGCAGATGATTTAAATATGTGACAGAGTATTGTAAGTGGTAGAGTGGCCTTACTGCCACAATCCACTGAGATTCAGCCCTTTGTTTCTTCGATTCATTCCTCCCTCCCCTTCCTCCGCTGACCTTCTTTCTTTTCACGCCACCCTCTTTCAGGGTTGGGCATGACCCGGGGCCCTTCGTCCCTTGGTTTCGATCGGGAACGAACTCCGCTCGCCTCAGTAGACCCACGAAACGAGCGTGCGGGCACTAAACCAACCACGGGGGTAGGATGCACGAGCCAAGGATCCCGCTTCAGATCCCCCTTGGTTGCTGCCCCAAATGTCATTGATAGCATCTGGCCCTTGGTTGGTCAAGACTTGGAATGCACTATGTATGCCTAAGTCAACCCATGAAACAAGCGTACAGGTACTGAGCCGGTCGAAGAGCCAGAATGTACAAGCTAGGGATCAATCCAGTCCTCTTCGATGTGTTGTAGATCTTGCTGCAGGTCCCTCGATCCGGGGTGGGCTTAGACTGGCAATGAACTTCGTATGCCTAAGTCAACGCATGAAACAAGTGTACGGGTGCTGAGCCAACCAGAGAGGCAAAATGCGTAAGCCAAGGTTCAGCCCGATCCCCTTTTGCGTGCTACCAATCCTACTATGGGTACCTCGATCCAGCTAGGGCTTAGACTAGGAATGAACACCATATGCCTAAGTCAACCCACAAAACGAGAATACGGGTATTGAGTCGGCTAAAGAGGTAGGATACGTAAGCCGACGATTGATCTGGTCCCCTTCTGTGTGCTATCGATCCTGCTGCAAGTCTTGCTGCCCCAACCCTCGGTTCGGTCTAAGCTTTGACTGGGAATGAACTCTATATGCCTAAGTTAACCTACAAAATGAGCATGCAGGCACTGAGCCAACCAAAGAGGTAGGATGCACAAGCCGAGGATCGACCCAGTCCCTCTCTGCGTGCTGTCGATCCTGCTGTGGGTCCTGCTACCACAACCCTCGATCCGGTCCGATCTTAGACTAGGAATGGACTCCATATGCCTAAGTCAACCTATGAAACAAGC
Organism: Durio zibethinus; assembly: GCF_047325235.1. NCBI lineage: Eukaryota > Viridiplantae > Streptophyta > Magnoliopsida > Malvales > Malvaceae > Durio > Durio zibethinus. The sequence goes on along the minus strand of NC_143164.1, from coordinate 414,955 downwards.
GGGCAGGCACTACACCAGCCAAAGAGGCAGGATGCGTAAGCTGAGGATCGGTCAGGTTCCCCTCTGCGTGCTGCGGATCCTATTACGGGTCCTGCTACCACAACCCTCAATCCAATTGAAGCTTAGATTGGGAATGAACTCCATATGCCAAACCATTTTTGTGGCCCATGAATTCATATGAGCCCTCCTCAACGCCCACGCACCACGCGCGGGTGTCCTGAGCCCGGGCCAAACACCAATGCACGCCACGATCGGGTGGTAGGTGGGTTTAGGAACATCTTCATATTTTTACCATGCCAATACCATTTTTATGGCTAGTGAAGTCACGTGAGCACTCCCTAGTGCCTGCACACCACGCACGGGTGTCCTAAGCTCAGGCCGAGCACCATGCACGCCACGATCAGGTGGTAGGTGGGTTTAGGCACATCTTCATATTTCTGCTATGCCAATGCTGTTTTTATGGCTTCTAAATTCATACAATGGTCCCTTAAGCCTTCATGTGAAGTTTCATGGCAAGATGGCTCGTTTTCTATTTTGCATGATTTTCAAAATTTTTTACGGTTCGAGATTTTTTAAAATTTTTTTCGAAGGTGTTTTGGCCCCAAATTTGGTAGATGTGATCCTTGTATTTTTTTTGGCATGCACAAAAAAAGTCAGCTAAAAACTCGAAGTGTAGAAGATTTTTTGACAATTTGAAAAAGTGTCCCCATTTTTTACACTTGAATGGCTATTGGTAGCAAACCTGTAAAATCTCATATGCTCTTTATGGGGGTGTGAGTTCTCAAGGTTTGTTGAGGGATAGAGGGCCAATATAAGGGCCAAGTACCAGCACCCATCGCACATCATGTGCGCACACCCCCTTGCCCCCTAATCATCGGAACCCCCAATATTGTCGATCAGGTTCTCCAGCGATGCTCCAGTGATAGTGCCCAGGGCAAAAAGAATGTGGCACTAGCACATGCTCAAGCCCAGCATGTGCATTGTGGCTCAAAATCAAACTTCGGCCAAGGCCTTAACCATCAACGGCACATGATGGCACATGGTGATGGCACATGCATCAACCATCATCGGCATAGGGTGCCCTTTGGTACGGGCACTTACCTCGACCGCCATCGACACAAGCTGGCCCCTGGTATAGACACTTGCCTCGAGCACCATCGACACATGCATGCCTCGATGAGCATCGACAAAAGATGGCCCTTGGTGTGGGCAGTTGCCTCGAGCACTGTTGGAATGTTGGGCCTTGGTGAGGGCACATGCCTCGACCACCATCATCACAAGCTGGCCATTGGTATAGGCACTTGCCTGGACCACCATCGACATATGCCATGCCTCGATCAACATCGATAGAATATGGTCCCTGGTGCGTGCAGTTGCCTTGATCACTATCGGCACATGCTGGGCCTTGGTGCAGGCGGTTGCCTCGAGCACTATCAGCATAAGCTGACCCTTGGTGTCACTTGCCTCGATCACCATCGGTAGAAGATGGCCTTTGGTACGAGAGGTTACCTCAAACACTATCAGCACATGCTCAAACACCGTCAGCACATGCTGGGCCTTGGTGCAGTCGGTTACCTCGTACACCATTGGCACGCGTTGGGCCATGGTACGGGTGTCTCACCCTAGACGGGTGCTCCAGGCACATCAGACTCACCAGCATGTGACCCAGAGGTTAAAGCCCACACACCAGGCGCGCTAGTGGGTATTTACGCATAAGACCTAGGACAAAAGGCCAGAACACCTGCCCAGCTTGCAGGCTGCTCGCTCCACATCCAAAGGGGCTCAAGGTGGGAGATATGCAAGTGAATCTTTTGAAAGCTTGCAAGATCAGTAGGAGCCTCTTGGCAGATTTGGTTGACCCTAGAATTCAGGAGTTAGAATCCTGATTGATTGTAATCTTTGTAATCCCTTGATTTTAGCCTTTATTCTAGGGATATTACCATTAATTGTAGCTGGAGTCTCAACTATAAATAGAGGACTGCTCCACCTTCATTTGTACACCATCAAACACTTCTGTTTCAATGAATATAGAGCATGTTTCCAGCATTCTGCCTTGTTATCCTATTTCTCTTTAACTTACGTAATCAACCCTTCCATTGTCCTGTGCCCGCATGCTTGTGTTTTAGGCTGACTTTGGCATAAAAGAGAAGATTCCAAGCCTAAGGTCACATGGATTCTGAGTCTAAGGTCAGAGGCCATGACAGTTGGTATCAGAGCAAGTTTGGTTCTGTGTGTTTGTGTTATGTAGGTTAGATCATGATTGAGGAGATGGTATCCCAAAGCGACGTTGCTAGCCAACAACTAGAGGCCTAGGAGAAGGGGCGTGGAAGAGGTAGGAAAGCTAGTTCAAGAGATATATGGTCTACCATAGATGATAGGTTGACGAAGGTGGAGGTGACTATGAGTGACATGGCGGAGAAGCTTGAAGAAGTAGAGACTCACATTGCATCGCTAGACTCCAAAGGGGAGGAGATCCAAGGTGAGCTACAAACTGCTCTCAATAAAAGGCATGGACATGATCACCTAAAGGAATGAGGCCTTGAAGGTTGAAGTGGTGAACTTGCACGATGGCATGGGGGCCATGCGGATGGAGGAGCTTGCCAGCGAGCTTGTTGCTTGCAAGACTGCCATTGGGAATGGCATGTTTGCTAGAGTGTCTAAGTCCAGGATAGATGTCCCGAAGCCTAAAGAGTTCAAGGGAACTAGGGCGGCCAAGGAAGTAAACAACTACCTATGGGGTATGGAGCAGTATTTCCAGGCCATGGGCATGCAAGATGAGACAATAAAGGTAAGCATCGCTATTAAGTATCTCACTGATGTAGCCTTATTATGGTGGAGGCACAGGTGTGATGATGTTAGGCATGGGAGCACCAATATTAGAACCTGGACAGAGTTCCAAAAAGAGTTCAAAAAGTAATTTTACCCGGAGTATGCAGATGATGAGGTACGGGCAAAGTTACGCAGGCTAAGCCAGTAAGGGGACATAAGGGAGTATGTCCAAAAATTCTCTAAATTGATGCTATAGATCTCGGATCTAGGCGAGAAGGATGCCTTATTTGCTTTCATGGATGGGTTGAAGCCGTGGGTGAAGCATGAGCTACAACGGAGGGGAGTTCATGACTTGGCTAAAGCCATAACTACTACTAAGTCCTTGATAGACTTTAAGCCTCTAAACAAGTTTGAGTCTTTCAAGCCCAAGGGTAAGGGCAGGGATAATAGGGACCGAAAGAAGCAGTCCAAAGGAAAGGACCATGATCGGGAGTCTAAGGAGGGGGATCGAGATCGTTCAACCAAGGATGGCGAGAGGAAGCCACCAGCAAGCAACTGGAAAGCAAAAGGGGACCGAGAACCGCTAGCATGCTACCTATGTGGAAGGAGCCAAATAGCACGCAATTGCCCACAAAAGGGCAAGCTAGCTGCTGTAGACAAGAAGTCTGAGGAGGATCCAGAGTCAGGGGCAGCAAAGCTTAGGTTGTTGGTGCTCAATATTGTCCAGAGTAAGGGGAACCGTAAGCCAAAGGGCTTGATGTTTGCAGATCTGATGGTTACAGGTCAAAAAGTGAGAGCACTGGTGGACACAGGTGCTTCACATCTTTTTATTTTAGGTGATGGAGCCCAAAAGCTCAGACTAAAGGTGCAGAAAGGGATTGGTACCATTAAAATGGTGAACTCCAAGGAGGTTCCAGCCATTAGAGTAGCATGAGGAATGGAGTTACAGCTTGGAGACTGGAAAGGCAAGGAAACCATAGAGGTAATACCCCTTGATGACTATGAGTTTGTGATTAGGTTGGATTTCCTTATTTGGATTAACGCCCTCATTGTGCTTTTTGGCAATTGTATTTGCATCTTGGATGCACGATGCCAATGCCTAGTACCATTGAAAAGAGGGTCTAGAGTTGGGTTGCGAGTGGTGTCAGCCATCCAATTTGCCAAGGTGGTAAGTAGAAAAGAAAACACCTTCTTGGCAGCCTTGAAGTATGATGAGCCAAGGAAGAAGGAGATCGAGTCACCCTTGAAGGTGCTAAAGGTGTTGAAGACCTTTAGTGATGTGATACCCGTAAAGCTGCCTAGCCAGCTACCACCTAAGAGGAAGGTGGACCACAAGATCGAGCTAGTGTCTGAGGCCAAGCCACCAGCTAGAGGCCCTTACTGAATGTCCCCACCAGAGTTAGAAGGACATCCAGTCGTATTCGAGAATAGGAAGCTGAACGAGATTGAGCGTAAATACATGGTCCAAGAGAAAGGGATGACTACAGTGGTGCACTACTTGCGCACTTGGCACCATCACCTGTTCGGGTTGAGGTTCATGGTTAGGATGGACAATGTGGCGACCAGCTACTTCCAGACACAAGAAGCTATCCCTTAAGCAGGTGAGATGGCAAGATTTTCTTACAGAACTTGACTTTCAGATGGAGTACAAGCTAGGGTGGGTGAATTTGGTGGTAGACGCCCTGAGCAGGAAGGCTAACCTTGCTGCCATTAGCCAACCAGAAGGGTCACTAGTGTCGTGCATCAAGGAAGGACTTGTGTATGATCCTACAGCCAAGGCTCTTATGAAGTACGCCCAGCAAGGTAAGACTAGGTGATTTTGGGTACAAGATGGTTTGTTGTACACCATGGGTAGTAGACTGTTTGTGCCATAGAATGGAAAGCTCCACAAGGAAGTTTTGCAATAGTGCCATGATTCAAGGTGGGCTAGACACCTAGGAGTGAGCCGTATCTTTGCATTGCTAAAGGACCGGTACTACTGGCCGCACATAAGGGACGATGTGGAGGCCTATGTGAAGACTTGTCTTATGTGCCAACAAGACAAGGTGGAGCTCAAGAAACTAGGCGGTCTCTTGGAGCTATTGCCAGTGCCAGAGCGACCATGAGAGAGTGTTTCTCTGGATTTTATAGTCGGTCTACCCAAAGTAGAGGGGTTTGGAAGCATTATGGTAGTGGTGGACAAGTTTTCCAAGTATGGAATCTTCATTCCAGCAACCAAGGACTGCTCAACCGAGGAGGCAACTCAATTGTTCATGAAGAACATGGTTAAGTATAGGGGAGTGCTGAGGACCATTGTTAATGATCGGGATGGGCGTTTCATGGGTAGGTTCTGGACTGAGTTATTCAAGTTGTTAGGGTCAGACTTGAACTTTTCCACTAGCATGCATCCATAGACCGATGGGTAGACTGAGCATGTAAATGGACTATTGGAGGTCTACCTCAGGCACTATGTGAGTGCCACACAAAGGGACTGGCCAAAGCTACTAGATGTTGCATTGTTTTCCTACAACTTACAAAGGAGCGAGGCAACGAACCAGAGCCCATTTGAGGTTGTGACAGGGCAACAACCACTAACACCCGGTTCGATTGCTTCAAGTTATACATGGTCAAATCCAGTAGCATACAAGTTTACCAAGGCATGGTAGGAGCAAACTGACTTGGCCAGAGTCTATCTACACAAGGCGGCAAAGAGGTCGAAAAAGTGGGCAGACCAGAATAGGCGGGACATGCAGTTCTAGGTTAGAGACTTGGTGTTGGTGAAGTTGCATCCCATTGTGCGCCACAGAGTGCTGCACAAAGGCCTAGTTCGAAGGTATGAGGGACCTTTCTGAGTAGTCAAGAGGGTAGGCAAGGTTGCCTACAAGCTATATATGCTACCCAAGTTGAAGGTACACCCGATGTTCCATGTAAGCATGCTCAAGCTGTTCCATGAGAATGAGGAAGATCCAGAATAGGCAGAGTCAAAGTGTGCACCATTGGGAGCAAGGGCCTTATATGAGAAGAGGTCCATAGCATCATAGCTAACTGAAAGGTGAGACGAAAAAACTATCAACCAAGACAAGAGCACATAGTGTACTAGAAGGGACTTCCAAACAGTGAGGTGAGCTGGGAACTAGCAGAGGACTTATGGTAGTTCGAGGACCACATAAAGTAGTACCATACAGAGGACATAATGAGGGCATTGCACAATCAGGTGAGGGAGAATGTCATACCCTGAGCGGGTGCTCCAAGCACATCAGGCCCACCAGCACGTAAGCCAGAGGTTGAGGCTTGCACACTAGGCACACTGGTGGGTCTTTACACGTAAGGCCTAGGAGACAAGGCCAAAATGCCCGCCCAGCTTGCAGGCTAGCCCGTGAGGCCAAGGCATGGCTTGCAGGCTACTTGCACCACATCCAGAGGGGCCCAAGGTGGGAGATACGCAAATGAATCTTCTAGAAGCTTGTAGGATCAACAGGAACCTCTTGACAGATTTGGTTGATCGTAGAATTTATGAGTAAGAATCCTGATTGATTATAATCTTTGTAATCCCTTGATTTTAGCCTTTATTCTAGGGATATTGCCATTAAGTGTAGCTGAAGCATGAACTATAAATAGAGGTCACTTCACCCTTATTTGTGCACCATTAAACACTTCTGTTTCAGTGAATACAGAGCATATTTCCAGCATTCTACCTTGTTATCCTGTTTCTCTTTAATTTGCATAATCAACCCTTCCCATTGTTCTAGTGCCCGCACGCTTGTGTTTTAGGTTAACTTAGACATAAAAGAGGAGATTCCAAGCCTAAGGTCACATGGATTCTGAGTCTAAGGTCGAAGCCCGTGACTCGGGCACATGCCTCGAGCTGGTGCTGGCAGTTGCCTCAACCACCATCGGCACGTGTTGGGCCTTGGTGCTGGCATATGCCTCGACCAACATCAGCACAAGCCGGCCCTTGGTGCGAGCACTTACCTCGACCACCATCGACAGAAGATGGCCTTTAGTGTGGGCGGTTACGTCGAACACCATCACACATACTGGGCCTTGGTACGGGCGGTTGTCTCGATCACCATCAGTAGAAGATGGCCCCTGGTACACGTAGTTGCCTCAAACACCATCAACACATGCTAGGCCTTGGTGCGGGCACATGCCTCAAGCTGGTGTGGGTGGTTGCCTCGACCACCATTAGCATAAGCTAACCCTTGGTGCGGGCACTTTCCTCGATCACCATCGGCACATGCCATGCCTCGATCAGCATCGGTAGAAAATGGCCCTTAGTGTGGGCGGTTGCCTCGAACACCATCGGCACAAGCTGGGCCTTAGTATGGGCAGATGCCTCGACCACCATCAGTGCATGCATGTCTCAATCACCATATGCATAAGCTGGAATCAATGTGGGCACCTACCTCGATCAGCATCGACAGAAGATGACACTTGGTGTGAGCAATCGCATTCAACACCATCGGCACGCACTGGCCCTTGGTATGGGCACATGCCTTGAACAACATCGGCACTTGCTCACCCTCGGTATGGGATATGCCTGTGTTGGAAAAAGTGTCCCCTTTTTAGACATTTTAACATCTACTGGTAGCATATCTATAAATCTCTAATGCTTTTTAGGGGTGGTGGTCTGGCACCCCCTCTCCCCTCCACGAGGGGAGTAGTTGTGCATGATGTGCCTCTCATTGCGTACACCCAAGGCAATGTCCCTCAAATGAAATACAGGGCATGCATGCTTTTCGACCATTTTATCTAACGATTGGTTGCTCTGGTGATCGGTAGATGCTTATGGCCTCGATCGGTTGGCGTGCATACAAAAAAGGGGAGCAAAGCTCGAGCTCGTGCATGTGGTAGATGCTACCCTAGACCGCAGACTAAGTCCTTAAATCGAGCAACGGCTCCCTGGGGTGGTGCAACTAGAAGCTATGATTACGGGCTTGACCCGACCAAGTCTTTCGGTATTTGATGGTCTCGCGGTCCCTTTTCGTTGACCATAAAAATGCCTTGGCCTCAACGAGGCCGTGCATGCAGCCAATGCAGCCCAAGACCCCAAGAACAAGTCCCCGAATCGAGCAACGTCCCCCTGGGATGGTGTTAGTAGAGCTCACGTGTGTGGTCTCGGCCAGGTCAAGCATTGTTGGTATCATGCCATTGTTGCCTGTTGGATGGCAGGGGCAGTCTCGTGGCCCTTGCTTGTGTTTTTCTCATACCAAGCTATTGTGGCGTGGCCTCACACATCATTTCCTTCACTCGCTCATTGAGTAATCGATCAGGTGGGTTGTGGACCGGCACGCGTGGATGCTGCCACTTGTATGTAATGGGCATATGAGTGGTACTATGGTTATGTGTGTTGATAAGCTTCGTGCTTGATGCATCAAACGGTCGACCCGTCATCCTCTTCAATCTCTCCCCATGCGATCCTCATACCCAGGAGGTGTGATCAGGATCCTGTGTTGCATACCTGAATCGATGGAAATCGAATGTCTTGCCATCCCTCATCCGTCTTGTGTCCTGAGGGGCTACGGGTCAGACGTCAATCATGGTCGGTGTTCCATGCATGCCACCTAATCCTCTGTGGCCGCATTGGTTCATCGACGTTCGATCGTGCTCTTAGATGCGAAATGTTTAGCGAGCGCGAGCTTTCAGCCTCCGTTCGTCTGATGCTATGCATTTCACGTGCTCGACACGCGTGACGCTTGCGCTCTGTGTTGGGCTCTCTTCACTGCTCGGTCGATGCATCAAGGCCCACGCGGTGCCAATATCCCGAATGAATGCTACCTAGTTGATCCTGCCAATAGTTATATGGTTGTCTCAAAGATTAAGCCATGCATGTGTAAGTATGAACTAATTCAGGTTGTGAAATTGCAAATGGCTCATTAAATCAGTTATGGTTTGTTTGATGGTATCTACTACTCAGATAACTATAGTAATTGTAGAGCTAATACATGCAACAAACCCCAACTTCTGAAAGGGATGCATTTATTAGATAAAAGGTCGATGCAGGCTATGCCCGTTGCTTTGATGATTCATGATAACTCGATGGATCGCATGACCTTTATGTCAATGACGCATCATTCAAAATTTTACCCTATCTACTTTCGATGGTAGGATAGTGGCCTACTATGATGGTGATGGGTGATGGAGAATTAGGTTTCGATTCCGGAGAGAGAGCCTAAGAAATGGCTATGACATCTAAGGCATGGTGCACGGTGATGGCACATGCATCGATCATTATCGGCACAAGCTATCCGTTGATACGGGCACTTGCCTCGACCACCAACGGCATAAGCTGGCCCTTGGTACAGGCACTTACCTCGATGAGCATCGATAAAAGATGGCCTTTGGTGCTGACGGTTGCCTCGAGCACCATCGACACGTGTTGGGCCTTGGTGCGGGCACATGCCTTGACCACCATCATCATAAGTTGGCCATTGGTACGGGCACTTGCCTGGACCACCATCGGCACGTCCCATGCCTCAATCAGCATCGATAGAAGATGGTCCCTAGTGCGTGTGATTGCCTTGAACTATATCGGTACATGTTGGGCCTTGGTGCAGGTGGTTCTCTCGAGCACCATCGGCACAAGCCGGCCCATGGTGTGGGCACTTGCCTTGACCACCATCAACAAAAGATGGCCTCTAGTGTAGGTGGTTGCCTCGATCACCATCGATAGAAGATGGCCCCTGGTGCTGACAGTTGCCTTAAACTCTATCGGTATATTCTGGGCCTTGGTGCGGGCACTTACCTCGACCACCAATGATAAAAGATGGCCCCTGGTGTGGGCAGTTACGTGGAACACCATCAGCACATGCTGGGCCTTGGCGTAAGCGGCTGCCTCGATCACTATCGGTAGAAAATGGCCCCTGGTGCAGACGGTTGCATTGAACACCATCGGCACATGTTGGGCCTTGGCGTAAGTGGCTGCCTCAATCACCATCTGTAGAAGATGGCCTCTGGTGTAGCCGGTTGCATCGAACACCATCAGCACATACTGGGCCTTGGTGCAGGCAGTTGCCTTGAACACCATCGGCATGTGCTAGGCCTTGGTGCGAGTGGCATGGGCTCCAACCTTAAACTCATAATCCGTGCGGCCTTAGGCTTGGAATCTCTTCCTTTATGCCTAAGTCAACCTAAAACACAAGCGTGCAGGCACTAGAATAATGGAAAGGGCTTATTACACAGAATGCTGGAAATATGCTCTGTATTCACTGAAACAGAAGTGTTTGATAGTGTACAAATGAGGGTGGAACAGCCCTCTATTTATAGTTGGGGCTCCAGCTACACTTAATGGCAATATCCCTAGAATAAAGGCTAAAGTCAAGGAGTTACAAAGATTACAATCAATCAGGATTCTAACTCCTGAATTCTAGGGTCAACCAAATCTACCAAGAGGCTCCTACTGATCTTACAAGCTTTCAAAAGATTCACTTGCGTATCTCCCACCTTGGGCCCCTCTGGATATGGTGAGGGTAGCTTCCAGGCCAGGACTTGGCCTCACGGGCTAGCCTGTAAGTTGGGTGAGCATTCTGGCCTTGTCTTCTAGGCCTTACGTGAAATACCTACCAGCCACCTAATGTGCGGGCCTCAACATCTGGCTCACATGCTGGTGCGCTTGGTGTGCCTAACGCGTCCACCCAGGGCATGACATTCTCCCCCACCTGATTATGCAACACCCTCATTGCATCTTCTGCATGCTACTACTTGATTTGGTCCCCGAACTGCCATAAGTCCTCTACTAGTTCCTAGCTCGCCTCACTGTCTAGAAGTCTTTTCCAGCGTACCAAGTACTCTTGTCTTGGTTGATAGTTTTTCTGTCTCACCTCCTGGTCAGCTATGATGCTGTGGACCTCCCTCTCATATGAGGCCCTTGTTCCTAATGGTGCACGATTTGACTTTCCCTATCCTAGATCTCCCTTATCCTTATGGAACGGCTTGAGCATGATTATGTGGAACATCGGGTGTACCCTCAGCTTGGGTGGCATATCCAACTTGTAAGCAACCTTGCCTACCCTCTTGACTACTTGAAAAGGTCCCTCACAGCTCTGAACTAGGCCTTTGTGTAGGCCCATGTGGCATACAATGGGATGCGGCTTCACCAACACCAAGTCTCCAACTTGAAACTGCACATCCCGCCTATTCTGGTCTGCCCACTTCTTCGACCTCTTTTTTGCCTTATGTAGACAAACTCTGGCCAAGTTAGTTTGCTCCTGCCATGCCTTGGCAAACTTGTATGCTACTGGATTTGGCCCTGTATAACTTGCAGCCATCAAACTAGGTGTTAGTGGTTGTTGCCCTGTCACAACCTCAAATAGGTTCTGGTTCATTGCCTCGTTCCTTTGCAAGTTGTAGGAAAATTGTGCAACATCTAGTAGCTTTGGCTAGTCCCTTTGTATGGCACTCACATAGTGCCTGAGGTAGACCTCCAATAGTCCATTCACATGCTTAATCTGCCCATCGATCTGTAGATGGATGCTGGTGGAAAAGTTCAAGTCTGACCCTAACAGCTTAAACAACTCAGTCCAGAAACTACCCGTGAAATGCTTGTCCCGATCACTAACAATGGTCCTCGGCACTCCCTAGTACTTAACCATGTTCTTTAGGAACAATCGAGCTGTTTTCTCGACTAGGCACTCTTTGGTTGCTGGAATGAAGATTTCATACTTGGAAAACCTGTCCACCACTACCATGATGCTTTCAAACCCCTTTGATTTGGGTAGACCGACTATAAAGTCCAGAGAAACACTATCCCATGGTTGCTCTGGCACTGCTAATCGGTCCAAGAGACTGCTTGGTTTCTTGAGCTCCACCTTGTCCGGTTGGCACATAAGATAAGTCTTCACTAAAGGTCTTCAGCACTTTTAGCACCTCTAAGGATGACTCGATCTCCTTTGCCCTTAGCTCATCATACTTTAGGGCTGCCAAGAAGGTGTCTTCTTCTCTACTTACTGCCTTGGTAAATTGGATGGTTGACACCACCTGCGACCTAACTCTAGACCCTCTCCTTAATGGCACTAGGCATTGGCACCATGCATCCAGGATGCAAATATAATTGGCAAAAGGCACAATAAGGGCATTAATTCGAACGAGGAAATCCAACCCAATCACAAACTCATAGTCGTCAAGGGGTATTACCTCTATGGTCTCCTTGCCTTTCGAGTCTCCAAGCTATAACTCCACTCCCCGTGCTACTCCAATGGCTAGAACCTCTTTAAAGTTCACCGTTTTAATGGTACAGGTCCCTTTTTGCACCTTTACTCTGAGCTTTCAAGCTCTATCACCTAAAACAAAAAAATGTGAGGCACTTGTGTCCACTAGTGTGCTCACATTCTGACCCGCAACCATTACATCCATAAACATCAAGCTCTTTAGTTTGTGGCTCCTCTTACTCTAGATAGCATTGAGCACCAATGACCCAAGCTTTGCTGCCTTTATCTCTGGCTCCTCGTCAGACTCCTTGTTTATAGCAGCTAGCTTGGCCTTTTGTGGGCAATTGTGCACTATGTGGCTCCCCACACATAGGTAGCATGTTAGTGGCTCTCGATCCCTCTTTGCTTTCCACTTACCTGCTGATGGCTTCCTTTCACCATCCTTGGTTGAACGATCTCAATCCCCATCCTTGGACTCTAGGTCACGGTCCTTCCCCTTTGACTATTTCTTTCGGTCCCTACCATCCCTACCCTTACCCTTAGGCTTGGAAAACTCGAACTTGTTCAGAGGCTTAAACTCTATCAAGGACTCAACAGTAGTCATGGCTTTAACCAAGTCATGAACTCCCCTCCATTGTAGCTCATGCATCACCCACGGCTTCAGCCCATCCATGAAAACAAATAAGGCATCCTTCTTGCCTAGATCCGAGATCTATAGCATCAGTTCAGAAAATATGTCTCCTTGTTGGCTCAGCCTGCGTAACTTTACCTACGCCTCATTATCTGCATACTCTGGGTAAAATTGCTCTCTGAACTCTTTTTGGAACTCTGCCTAGGTTCCAATCTTGGCACTTCCACACCTAACATCATCACACCTGCATCTCCACCACAATAAGGCTACATCAGTGAGATACATAGCAGCAGTGCTTACCTTTATTGTCTCGTCCTGCATGCCCATGGCTTGGAAATACTGCTCCATACCCCATATGTAGTTGTCTACTTCCTTGGTCACCCTAGTTCCTTTGAACTTTTTAGGCTTCGGGACATCCATGCTGGACTTAGACACTCTAACAAACATGTCATTCCCAATGGCAGTCTTACAAGCAACGAGCTCACTAGCAAGCTCCTCCACCCGTTGGCACATGGCCTCTATGCCATCGCGCAAGGTCAGCACTTCAGCCTTCAAGGCCTCATTCCTTTGGGTGATCACGTCCATGCCTTTATTGAGAGTAGCTTGTAGCTCACCTTAGATCTCCTTCCCTATGGAGTCTAGCGATGTAATGTGAGTCTCCACTTCTTCAAGCTTCTCCCTCATGTCACCCATAGTCACCTCCACCTTGGCCAGCCTACTGTCCATGGTAGACCATTTATCTCTTGAACTGGCTTTTCTGCCTCTTCTATACCCCTACTCCTGGGCCTCTAGTTGTTGGCTAGCAACATCACTTTGGGATGCCATCTCCACAATCTTGATCTAACCTACACAACACAAACATGCAGAATCAAACTTGCTCTGATACCAACTGTCATGGGATCTAACCTTAGACTCAGAATCCTTGTGGCCTTAGGCTTGCAATCTCTTCCTTTATGCCTAAGTCAGCCTAAAACACAAGCGTATGGGCACTAGAACAATGGGAAGGGCTGATTACGTAAGTTAAAGAGAAACAAGATAACAAGGCAGAATGCTAGAAATATGCTCTGTATTCACTGAAATAGAAGTGTTTGATGGTGTACAAATGAGGGTGGAGTAGCCCTCTATTTATAGTTGAGGCTCTAGCTACACTTAATGGTAATATCCCTATAATAAAGGCTAAAATCAAGGAATTACAAAGATTACAATCAATCAGGATTCTAACTCCTGAATTCTAGGGTCAACCAAATCAGCCAATAGGCTCCTACTGATCCTGTAAGCTTTCAAAAGATTCACTTGTGTATCTCCCACCTTGGGCCCCTCTAGATATGGTACGGGTAGTGTGCAGGGTAGGCTTTGGCCTCAAGGGCTGGCCTGCAAGCTAGGCGAGCATTCTGGTCTTGTCTCTTAGGCCTTACGTGAAATACCTACTAGCGTGCCTAGCGTGCGGGCCTCAACCTCTACCTCGATCACCATCGACACGTGCCATGCCTCGATCAGCATCAGTAGAAGATGGCCCATGATGTGGGTGGTTGCCTCGAACACCATTAGCACATGCTGGGCCTCGGTGCGGGCAGATGCCTTGACCACCATCGGTGCATGCATGCCTCAATCAGCATGTGCACCAGTTAGAACCAGTGCGGGCACCTATCTCGATTAGCATCGACAGAAGATGGCCCTTGGTGCAGGTAGTCGCATTGAACACCATTGACACGCATTGGCCCTTGGTGCGGGCACATGCCTCGACCACCATCGACACCTGCTCACCCTCGATGCGGGATATGCCTATGTTGAAAAAAGTGTCTCCGTTTTAGACACTTTAACATCTACTGGTAGCATATCTGTAAATTCTCTAATGCTCTTTAGGGGGTGGTGGTCCGACACCCCTCTACTCCCAATGGAGGGAGCAAGTGTACGTGATGGGCCTCCCATTGCGTACACCTAGGGCAACATCCCTCGAGCGAAATACAGGGCGTGCATGCCTTCTGATCATTTTGTCTGACGACTGGTTGCTCCGTTGACCGGCAGGTGCCCATGGCCTCGATCGATTGGTGTTCATACGAAAAAAGAGAGCCAAGCTAGAACCCGTGCATGTGGCGGATGCTGCCTTAGACCCCAGACCAAGTCCTTAAATTAGGCAACGGCTCACTGGGGTGGTGCAAGCAGAAGCTATGGTTGCGGGCTTGGCCCGACCAAGTCTCTCGATATTTGACGATCTTACGGTCCCTTCTCATTGACCACAAAAATGCCTTGGCCTCTACGAGGCCATGCATGCAGCCAATGCTGCCCAAGACCTTATGAACAAGTCCCTGAATTGAGCAACGTCCCCTTAGGGTGGTGTTAGCAGAGCTCACTCGTGCGATCTCAGCTAGGCCAAGCATTGGTGGTATCGCACCGTTGTTGCCTGTCGGATGGCAGGGGCAGTCTTGTGGC